>NW_028171103.1:196546-251341 GCF_963971535.1 Notolepis coatsorum
CTCCACACAGACAGACAGCCTCCACACAGACAGCCTCCACACAGAAAGACAGCCTCCACACAGACAGACAGCCTCCACACAGACAGACAGCCTCCACACAGACAGCCTCCACACAGACAGCCTCCACACAGACAGCCTCCACACAGACAGCCTCCACACAGACAGCCTCCACACAGACAGCCTCCACACAGACAGCCTCCACACAGACAGACAGCCTCCACACAGACAGACAGCCTCCACACAGACAGCCTCCACACAGACAGCCTCCACACAGACAGAACAGCCTCCACACAGACAGCCTCCCACACAGCTACACCACAGACAGCCTCCACACAGACAGACAGCCTCCACACAGACAGACAGCCTCCACACAGACAGCCTCCACACAGACAGCCTCCACACAGACAGCCTCCACACAGACAGACAGCCTCCACACAGACAGCCTCCACACAGACAGGCCTCCACACAGACAGCCTCCACACAGACAGCCTCCACACAGCCACAGACAGCCTCCACACAGACAGCCTCCACAGACCCACACAGACAGACAGCCTCCACAACACAGCCTCTCCCACAGACAGCCTCCACACAGACAGCCTCCACACAGACAGCCTCCACACAGACAGCCTCCACACAGACAGCCTCCACACAGCAGACAGCCTCCTCCACACAGGACAGCCTCCACACAGACAGCCTCCTCCACACAGACAGCCTCCACACAGACAGCTCTCCACACAGACAGCCTCCTCCACACAGACAGCCTCCTCCACACAGACAGCCTCCACACAGACAGCCTCCACACACACAGACAGACAGCCTCCACACAGACAGCCTCCTCCACACAGACAGCCTCACACAGACAGCCTCCACACAGACAGCCTCCACGACAGACAGCCTCCTCCACACAGACAGCCTCCACACAGACAGCCTCCTCCACACAGACAGCCTCCACACAGAACAGCCTCCTCCACACAGACAGCCTCCACACAGACAGCCCTCCACACAGACAGCCTCCTCCACACAGACAGCCTCCTCCACACAGACAGCCTCCACACAGACAGCCTCCACACAGACAGCCTCCTCCACACAGACAGCCTCCTCCACACAGACAGCCTCCTCCACACAGACAGCCTCCACACAGACAGCCTCCACACAGACAGCCTCCACACAGACAGCCTCCTCCACACAGACAGCCTCCTCCACACAGACAGCCTCCACACAGACAGCCTCCACACAGACAGCCTCCACACAGACAGACAGCCTCCACACAGACAGCCTCCACACAGACAGCCTCCTCCACACAGACAGCCTCCACACAGACAGCCTCCACACAGACAGCCCCACAGGTCAACCAGGCGTCCATGTGGATCCTCTCTGATGCACAGCGCCCCCTGAGGAACCCTCCGTCTCTACTGACTTCAGCTCTGAGGCACTTCTTCACCGGCATGCCGCTGTAAAAACTGTAAAAAAAACACCCTTGTGTATTGACTTTTGAACGTTTTGCATTGGCTTCTTTATTTTTGTTGCATCAACTAAATAGGGGGAGTGAATAATTTAACGATCACGTTTACACCAGAGCTGTTTAGTCGATGTGACTTGTGGGAGATAAGACCCCTCTCTCTCTCTTTGATCTTATTTCCACCGCAAACCAAACATTAAAAATCAACTAAATGGTTAAAAAGACAATGAAAAAAGGTTACTTGAAGATAGAAGTCGAGACAACTGAAGTAATTTTTTTTACAGTGTATAGCGCTTCAATCTATCCTTCAGCCTATCCTTCGATTCAGATTCAATCGCAGACGGCAAACAACATTGTTTTTACAGAATGCGGGCGTGTCTCAACGCCGAGGACACTTTAAAGAAATAACTTGTTGTGATTGTTGTATAGTATAGTTAGTAACAGCAAGTATAGGGAGCATAGAAGAAAAACTGCACATTGTATGGGTATGTACATACTGTAGGATCCGGTGCCTTTAAAGCGATTTATTACTTGTATATTATAGTTATCTTTTTTATTATTATTACTATTACTATTGTTTTTATTGCACAACCGAAGCGGGCATGGCCAACCGCATTTCACTGTATGCCCTGGTATGTATGTGATGAATAAAACGTGAATCTTAAATCTTGAACACAGTAATTTTGCTGCAGTCCAGCTGTGAGAAGAACCCCTCCATCCTGAAGACAGATGTTCAGAACTGTAGCAACAATGCATGTACTTAATAATGTGTGTGAGGAGATATTGGACACATTTACTACTTGGCACTACGGGGTACTACATGGTACTACATGGCACTACAGGGTACTACATGTCTGCTCCTTTGCAGCACCACAACATGGGAACTCTCTAACTCCCCCCCCCCTATCCCCCCCCCCCCCATCTCCTCTCCCCCCCCCCCCCTTCTCTCTGAGTGCCCGTCTCCTGGCGCTGACTAAGGTGATGGATGCCTCGGGGTATTGGCCAAGATTGTAGTGACTGCTCTACATGCACCTCCGAGGCCTTGGATCAGTTATTCACCGCCGTCTGCCCATGGTCCTGTCAACTGATTAACAGTATTAACAGACTGTTAACAGATTAACAGTCAATGCGGTTTCATTGCTGGGTTAAGTACTTCAATTTCTATTCACATAATACGCCTACTTCATATATCTACTCCATTCACATATATGCCTACCACTTGTATCTATTGCTATGTCCGCCTACTACAATTTCATGAGCTGTCTAACGCCTGTCCCGTCTCCCTGTCTCCCTATGACTTGCTGTCCTGGAGTGTTGACCGGAGTGTTGGACGTCCCGTGACGAAGGCCGGGAGGTTGCGACCCCCTCTGCGTGCCCCCCTGTCTCCGGAGGTCTCGTAGTGGTGACCGGAGTGCCGGATGTCCCGCGATGATGTCGGGGAGTTCGTGACCCTCTCTGCGCTGCCCCCTATCTCCCTGTCTCCGGCTGTCCCTGAGCAACGACCGGAGTGTTAAATGTCCCTTGACTAAGACGGGGAGGACGTGACCCTCTTTGCGCCGCCCCTGTGCCTCAAATAGATTGCTATCAGCTCTATCTTTAATCTTTCAAAATGTTCAGTTGCTATCGCTATTAGCTCTATCTTTAATCTTTAAAAATGTACAGTTGCTATTGCATGCACTCATCTGTGTTCCACTACACACATGAGTGCATGCTTACCAACTGTCCGTCTGCAACACTACTATCACCGACATCTAAGAAGGGAGATCCCCCCTTGAATGGCCCTTCTAAGGTTTCTCTCCTCCACACTGCCTGTGGAGCTTTTTTCCCTATTGTTAGGTTTTAGTGAGTTTTTCCTTACCTTCGCGTGGGGTATGTCTGGGAGTGCTTGCATTCTTTCATTTATTTGCATCCATCTAAAAATGTTTGCACCTTACGGTGTTCTTGTTCTGTTCTTGACTTATTGTTATGTTTTCTGCTTGACTTGTTTAAAGAAGATCTGTACGGCCCATGGGGACATTAACGTGTGTTGTCGGGCCCTATAAATAAATTTGATTTGATTTGATTTGATTTGATTTACAAAATGCTTGGAAATCTTCACTTTTTGAGCCTAAAATATGTTTCTGACAAAATGTCTAACGGTAGGTATGTATCGCTGGATCTTGAGTCATATTTTAACTTTTTTCATGCTAAATTACTTATTCCCAAGAACATCCTAAACACACGTCCGGTAGACACAATATTTAAATGGTAAATGGATGCATGTATAGAGCAGCTTTTATACAAAGCGTTTTACAATTTATTTCTCAAATTTGTAACCATTCACTCACACATTCACACACAGACCGAGGAGGCAACCATGCAAGGTGCCAACCTGCTCATCGGGAGCAGTTAGGGGTTAAGTGTCTTGCTCAAGGACACTTCGACACGCTGCCCGGGAGGAGCGGGAATCAAACCGGGAACCTCCGGATTACCAGACGACTGATCTACCTCCCGAGCCGCTGTGGCCCCAATTTAAAGAGGTTATTCTGCACTATTCTACGTGGGGGGGGGGGGGGGGGGGGGGAGAAACTCAATCTTATACAGATCAGTCGATTGACTAATCGATTAGTCGGCCAAATCTCCCGGACTAAGAACCGTAAGGGGGCCAGCCTTATTCCCATTAAAGCCCAACGCAGATGGGTTTTCTCATGACCTGTCACCACCGGCAGATTGACTTTCTCCGTGCAGAAGCAGGTGACGATCCAAGATGAAGGAGTCGTCTCGCTCTCAGAACTGCCCATCGCATTATTGCGGGTGTTAGAGAGAATAGATTAGAACGGTTCGATCCGCAGCAAGAGGATAATGATTTATAATGCATTTAAAGCACAGCGGTCTCTGGAAGAGGAGAGCGAGAGACGGCAGTAGAGAAGGACGGAGGGCTATATCCGTGGTGTTCTCGTGACGTGTCTTGCCCACCAATAGGTTATATGTGTGGTGGTGTAATGCCACAGCTCATTGGGCACGGTTGTTATTTAAAGGGGACATATTTGAGTCATTTTCAACCGGTTAGTATTTTTCTAGAGATTTTTTTCTTCTTCCGAATATTATTTCAGATTCAGTTTGAAGAGGTGTGTTTTTAGTCACCGGCAGAAATGTTTTCCGGTTTCAGCTGTCCCGACACAGTGGTGGAGAGTCTGTTCCATCATTGTGGAGCAGGGACCGAGAATAGCCAAAGTGTTTTGGCATTTACATTTACATTTAGTCATTAAGCTGACACTTTTATCCAAAGTGACTTACAAAGGGTCAGTAGTATTGTTCATCTTATTAATCTCCTCATTGTTACACTCTGAGTGCATGCATAGTAGTATAGACATTGGCATGATAGGTAGTATGTAGTATAGTACTGTAGCTTAATAGTAAGGTACATAATAGTAAAATGTGGTAAAAAGCTTTTTTTCTTTCTAGAAAACGTATTTGAGGGCCCCTAAACGTGTTTTTGACGTTTCCTCTCTCAGATTATGCATTATATCAGCATATATACCTCTCTGTTTCAGTCATGTTCTCATTCTAGCAGCCTCTATACATCTCTGTTTCAGTCATGTTCTCATTCTAGCAGCCTCCATACCTCTCTGTTTCAGTCCTGTTCTCATTCTAGCAGCATATATACCTCTCTGTTTCAGTCCTGTTCTCATTCTAGCAGCCTCTATACCTCTCTGTTTCAGTCCTGTTCTCATTCTAGCAGCATCTATACCTCTCTGTTTCAGTCCTGTTCTCATTCTAGCAGCCTCTATACCTCTCTGTTTCAGTCCTGTTCTCATTCTAGCAGCCTCTATACCTCTCTGTTTCAGTCCTGTTCTCATTCTAGCAGCATCTATACCTCTCTGTTTCAGTCCTGTTCTCATTCTAGCAGCCTCTATACCTCTCTGTTTCAGTCCTGTTCTCATTCTAGCAGCCTCTATACCTCTCTGTTTCAGTCCTGTTCTCATTCTAGCAGCCTCTATACCCCTCTGTTTCAGTCCTGTTCTCATCTAGCAGCCTCTATACCTCTCTGTTTCAGTCCTGTTCTCATTCTAGCAGCCTCTATACCTCTCTGTTTCAGTCCTGTTCTCATTCTAGCAGCCTCTATACCTCTATGTTTCAGTCCTGTTCTCATTCTAGCAGCCTCTATACCTCTCTGTTTCAGTCATGTTCTCATTCTAGCAGCCTCTATACCTCTCTGTTTCAGTCATGTTCTCATTCTAGCAGCCTCTATACCTCTCTGTTTCAGTCATGTTCTCATTCTAGCAGCCTCTATACCTCTCTGTTTCAGTCCTGTTCTCATTCTAGCAGCCTCTATACCTCTCTGTTTCAGTCATGTTCTCATTCTAGCAGCCTCTATACCTCTATGTTTCAGTCATGTTCTCATTCTAGCAGCAATCTATACCTCTCTGTTTCAGTCCTGTTCTCATTCTAGCAGCCTCTATACCTCTCTGTTTCAGTCATGTTCTCATTCTAGCAGCCTCTATACCTCTCTGTTTCAGTCATGTTCTCATTCTAGCAGCCTCTATACCTCTCTGTTTCAGTCCCTGTATCATTCTAGCAGCCTCTATACCTCTCTGTTTCAGTCATGTTCTCATTCTAGCAGCCTCTATACCTCTCTGTTTCAGTCCTGTTCTCAACGGACTATTCGCTGTGCCTGTAATGAGCGAGTCACTTTATCGTACAAATACACTAATTATCGTACATCCAGCAGTGGTGCACAAAGCGTGTAACGTCGAACGAAATAATTGTGATCAAACTGTGAGCTGTGACAGTTATTGAGAGTAAATGAGTTTGAATGCGGCTGCCTGCCGGTGATATCACCGGGGACACTGAACCCTGTGTTGTGTTGATTACAGCACAATGAAGTGATGAGATAGCAGCCCCTATAAGACAAGGTATTGCAATCTTTTTTTCCATCGACATCATTTAATGCTGTAATCAACACGACACGTGGATCCAATGTCCCCCGACGGCGGCCGTATTCAAACTCATTTACCATCAATAGCTGTCAAACTAAATGAATGTGTGCAACAAAACGGATGTGTGTGTGAGATCATGTGAGAACATGTGAGAAATGTTCAGTTCTAAAGATCAGCTCTATCTTTAATCTTTCAAAATGTTCAGTCGCTATCGCATGCACATATCTGTGTTTCACTACGCATATGAGTGCATGCCTATACCAACTGTCCGCCTGTTTTACTGCAACACTACTATCACCGACATCTAAGAAGGGAGAATGGCTCTTCTTTTTTTTTATCCACTTTTTCTCCCCATACTTCCTGTTTCCGCCGCACCGGCGTCACCCAACCGACCTGTAGGAGTCGCTGTCCACAACGTCCAATCCCCACCCACCGGCTTTCCCACCCTCTAACACTGCCAATTGTGTTAGTATGACGGCCGGCCAAGCCGGTAGCAATGCCGAGAGCTGGGCTCGATACCAGCATATCCTGTGTTAGTGGCGAGCACCTTGCCCACTGCACCACTCAGCCGCCTATGCAGAATGGTTCTTCTAAGGTTTCTCTCCTCCACATTGCCTGTGGTGCATTTTTTCCTATTACTAGGTTTTAGTGAGTTTTTCCTTACCTTCGTGTGTCTGGGAGTGTTGCATTTTATTTTGCATTTATTTTAAATTGTTTGGACTTTATGGTATTCTTGTTTTGTTCTTGACTTATTGTGATGTTTCTTCTTGACTTGTTTAGAGAAGACGTGTCCGGCCCATGGGGACATTAACGTGTGTTGTCGGGCCTTACAAATAAATTTGATTTGATTTGATTTATGTGTGAAATAAATCAAACATTGTTTTTTTCTGGTGAAGTGCCCTTAACACAGCCGTAAGGACAACGCATCATTTAACAGGCCTTGTTTTAGAGTGAAAGCAAAGGAAACAAAAGCGGTTTTCAGGAGCAGAGAGCTGGATAAATCCAACAGCACCTCATTGTTGAACTGTTGTGTTGAAGCGCAGAGCAGGCAGGGGTGTGTGTCGCGTTTTAATACAAGGACACTATAACAGAAGAGAGGGTCATCCTGTCACCGTGTAGAGTGTGAACGTGTGAAAACTGCCATCTCCTCATTAATAACAGTAATTCAAAGAGGTTCTTTTTTATTTATTCTATTTTTACTCATAGTATACATTCAGATTCAAATTATGTATAGCCTATATTTATAGTACCGTATAATATAACCGATAGGGCACACTGCACCTTTGTTTACACTTTGTTTACTTTTCTCATATTTTTTTAGTCAGCGTTATTTATATTGTTTATGCTGTTTATTTGTTCTCATATTTTTATATTCAGATCAAATTGTATTGCCTATATTTATGTCGTTCTACTCCCCCATGCTGCTATGACACCCAAATTTCAATAAAGGCATATATTATCTTATCATATTACCTTGGATGTTAAAATAATCTGCAATTCGTTGCATTGTTTAAATCGCTAACGTTTGATATACTGTGGTGCTTCCGGCTTGGCCGACCGTCCATACTAACACAATTGCCAGTGTTAGCGAGTGGGAAACCCGGCGAGGGTGGGTCCTGGTCGTTGTAAACAGCGACTCATACAGTTCGGTTGGGGCGCCTGCACAGCGAGGGAAGGATAAGAGAGGTAGTGTGACCTTCCACACGTTACACTCTCCCAGTGAGAGTCCGCGCTGCCAGGTGAAAAGAAGCAGTGGGCTGGGTACACATCGGAGGAAGGAAGCATGTGATAGTCTCCGCCCTCCCGGACCGACGGTAGGGGGTAGAGTGCGCAGCGACCAGGAAGGGGATTGGGAATTGGCATAACGACTAACATTGGGATGGGAGAAAAACGGAAAAAGAAGGGGGAACAATATAATACAAAAAAAGACTGCTTTGTGTTAAGGTCTAGTGAGCGGCAGCCACTCTCAGAAGGTCCAAGGAGCAAAGAAACTGAGTGATTTCTTCATTGTCTTTACAGCAGTTCACAACAAGGCATTTTACAGTAAGAGCATTTCTGAACAGTCTCTTCTGAACTGAATTCCTCTTATTCTTCTTCTTTTGTATTTCCATCAGACGAGACACTTTGGAACATTTCACTGCCGCTGATGAAATGATTTGAGGCATCAACGCAGTAACTTGAATACGTACAGTATGTGTATGAGAGTATGAGAGATGGGGAGGGAGAGAGGTATGGGGATTGTCTAAATCCAGTCCGCTGTAAACACATAATAAATCCTAATTGCCCGAAAAGAGCACCAGGCTTCCCCTCTCCTCCTAGGACGATCTCCAGCCCCAATAACAGCGTCAGGAAACCAAGCCTCTGGCCTGGGGCCATGGCTACTTCAATTTCAACCAGGAAATATCACAGTCAAAAACACTGTGGGAGGTTTTTCATCAAATATCAACTTCTCCACCAGCATGCCCCTCTCTGTTGTAGCCTTTTTTCCCTTATATAAACCACTTATACATTCCGTACACTCGTATTCTCCAACAGGTCTCGGCCTCTAGTTTGCCACAGGGGACTGTGGTTCTCAACGTGGGGTGCATGAGGAGCACCCAGTGGGTCCAGCAGATTCATGTCACTATTTCATTCACTATCCAATCCAATCCAACTTTATTTATAAAATGCTTAAACAGCCACAGGGGCACACAGTGCTGTACAGAGACAGCATATTAAAAAACTACAAGCAGCACAAACAATAGATAAAAGAACAATAGTACCAAAAAGGGAGAAAAAAAAATAGTAAACATAGGCAGCGAGACAAATTTAAATAGATCAGAGTACTGAAAAATATTTAAAACACAGTAACAAAACGATACAACAATAACACAGTAAAACAATAAGATCATAAAATCAACAAGCTACATGGTGTCGAAAGCCAGAGAGAAAAGGTGGGTCTTAAGGAGGCCTTTGAAACGGGGCATTGATGAGGCATCATCTGCAGTGGCAGCTCGTTCCACATTTTGGGGGCGACAACGGAGGAGGCACGGTCCCCCTGAGCTTACGCCTAGTTGTAGGCACTACTGGGAGCAGCTGGTCAGCTGACCTGAGAGAGCGAGAAGGTGGATAGAACTGCAACAGCTCAGAGAGGTAGGGTGGGGCAAGGTCATGACGAGCTTTAAAAGCAAATAAAATAATTTTAAAATGAATCCTAACGTGCACGGGGAGGTAGAGCATCACAATTGTTTTTTGTTCCTCACATTTGATCAATTCGCTCACACATTCACTCACCGACGGCGGAGGCGACCATGCAAGGTGCCAACCTGCTCATCTTGTGTCGAAAGGACACTTTTTCGACACACTGCCCGGGAGGAGCGGGATTCGACCCAGGAACCGTTCGATTTACCAGACAACCGATCTACCTCCTGAGCCGCTGTCGCCCTATTCACTCTCTGTATAGGAGACTGTTCTGATCGTAGGTTTAAAAATGCTGAAATGAATCACGTTTACCGGGAAAAAACCATCCGAGACGGAGGTGGTCCCTCTGGACGAAAACCCCAACAGACGGCATCCATGGCGTGAAAAGGTCGGGGGGGGGGAACGGTGCTATAGGAGCACGGCAGGACGCCGCATCATTCAGCGCAGAATTCCCGCCGTACACAATCTGCATCTGTCAATCAATCTATCGGTTTGCCCTGAGACCAAAAAAAAAACAACGTGGTCTCGGGAGACTTATTAAATACAGTGCAGCTCGATACAGTCAGACGGAAGCATACACCTCCACTGAGAATTGAGCCGTGAAGCAGTGTGTGTGAAGCAGACTCAGTTTCAGTCTCTCCTGGCGCAATGTTGTTCTTAGCCAGTCTCAGATGCGCCTCATTGCTGAGAAAAGACCGTTCACAAGTTGTGGTGCCGACGGGCAATGACGGAAAAGTTTGTCGCAATTTGGATCTCATCATGATTTGCATACAATAGCTCTAAAAAGTTACCACGATTTGATGAACTCTGACTCTCATCATGTCCTCGTAGAGCAAGCCCTTGTTTGTCAAGATAAAGCAACATCTCAAAAATAGCCTCAGGTGATCCGGTATTATAATGATAATACACTTTATTTGTATAGCACCTTTCATACAGAAACTGCAGCTCAAAGTGATTCACAACAGAAAAAAGACAGGCATGAAATGAGCACATAAAGTGCAGACATATAAAATCTGTTTTTTACAGGGCAATAAAATAGTTCTGGATTACTGTTTAACAGTTTAAAGTATTTGATACCCACTTTCACCCTTCGAACCTCCCACTCAGGGCAAAGGGAACCGCTAACTACACGCCCTCAAGACCCCTACGCTCTGCATCTTCTGGCCGCCTCAGACCCACTCCTATCCGAGCTGCGGGAGGGTCATCAAAGAGAAGTCGCCTATTCTCAGTCCTTGGTGGAATGAACTACCCACCCCAGTTAGGACAGCCAAAACCCGTCCAATCTTTCGGCGTCGACTAAAGACGCACTTCTTCAACCATTATCTGAAATAATTTAAAAAATAATAATAATAATAATAATAAATAAATAAATAAATAAAAAATAAATCTAACCCTAACTAACCTCACCGTCATGCACTTGTCCTAATAAACTAACCTACACTGTAGCACTCAACACTTTGATGAACATTGTTACTCAGCTGATGACTTGTCGTACAGAACTTGTAAGTCGCTTTGGATAAAAGCGTTTCAGCTGAATGACTAAATGTAAATGTAAACCTCCCTCTCAGGGCGCAGTTCCTCCTCAGTATGCCCAGGGCCAGGGGCAGCCCGGGCAGGGCTCGCTGTGGCTGCAGGGGCGCGGTCGCCGGTGCTGCTGCTGCTGCTGGCAGCTTCTGAATGACTTTGTTTATCTTTTGCCTTGAAAAAAGACTGTATATCCATTTTGCTTTTAGAAATTTGACTCAAAATAGCACGCTGGTGTTCCCTACAAAGCGATTGGAAATTCAGAATGCAGATGTTTACAAAAAAATGTATTATGCTTTGCGGCGGGATCAGGATGTGATTGGCTACATTATTTAACCTGAGCCTCCCCATAATCACCAGAGTGTCACCAGAGGGCTGCAGCAACAACACACATACAACACACACACACACACACACACACACGCACGCACACACACACACAAACACACACACACACACACACACACACACACACACACACACACACACACACACACACACACACACACACACACACACACACACACACACACACACACACACACACACACACACACACACACACACACACACACACACACTGTAGTAGCTTATATAATGCTGTGCACATATTATATATAATTTTCAAAATCCCCAGCATAACATTTGGGAAGGCTTAGCCTACCCTAGCCTTCATTGCCCGCCGCCTATGCCCTCCAGGTGTCACACAACCGTGACCACACGCAGTTAAGATTCTGAGGACTTAAAGGGGCCTTCTCCAACAATTTATTAAATGTATTAAATTATGTTTATGTATAGACATATGCATGTGTGTAATCTTAATTTATTTATCTTTCCATTCTGGATGTGTCCATCCTTTCCAACACATGAAGCATCCAAACCATTTGTTTTGGAAAAGTGATTTTACAACGTTTGCTGGTGTTGTACACAAATGGCAGGTGGGACAAGTGTTTTTGATGGCATGCTAGCAGGTGGGAAAAGCTTTTTGATGGCATGCTAGCAGGTGGGAAAAGCTTTTTGATGGCATGCTAGCAGGTGGGAAAAGCTTTTTGATGGCATGCTAGCAGGTGGGAAAAGCTTTTTGATGGCATGCTAGCAGGTGGGAAAAGCTTTTTGATGGTATGCTAGCAGGTGGGAAAAGCTTTTTGATGGTATGCTAGCAGGTGGGAAAAGCTTTTTGATGGTATGCTAGCAGGTGGGAAAAGCTTTTTGATGGTATGCTAGCAGGTGGGAACATCTTTTTGACAGTATGCTAGCAGGTGGCGAACATATTTTTGACAGTATGCTAGCAGGTGGGCAACGTTTCTTTGACGGTATGCTAACAGGTGGGGAAAGTCTTTTTGGCGGTATGCTAGCAGGTGGGGAAAGTATTTGGTATGCTAGCGCTAGAACAGCTGGTACGGTCATTTCAGAATTCTAAAACCGATATAACACCATCCATCCTTGACTTTTCCTAAACATGTGTTATTTAGACATCTGCTATGTTTCACCGCTGTGGATTTCAGTCACATAACCACTTCCCCTCCACCTCTCCCCCTGCCATATTATCCTCCTCACTCACTGAGAGTTCAGAGGAGGACTGATAATGTTAGTGTCAAATCAACTGAGCCAGTGTGCCTTGATTGCCCACTCTGTGAACAAAAGTTTTGCACATTATTTGCAACAGCTTTATTCTGCCGGGTCGTTTGACCTTGCGGCGTTTCAAGGAATGACACTAAGCCAGCTGTGCAGGTGTTAGCAGGTGGGGAGAGCTCCAGCATAATGAGTCCCGGGAGGGTTCAAAACTAAATCTACCGACAGTAGGGAGTTTAAACTTTCTTAAGATGTCAAATATTGTTTAAATAAAATTAGCTTATAATGAACATTTAAATAAAAGCGTTTCTGCACAGGATACTGTTAATTATATCCATGGACTCTGTCTATCACTCTGCCCTCGGATTCATCACTAATGATAGATATGACACTCATCACTGTGTCCTTTACGAGAAGGTTAGTTGGTCCTCTCTGACGGAGAGGTGAGGCGTATGGTAGGCGAGGACGTAGGGTAGACAAGACATAGGGTAGACAAGGTGAGGTGTAAGGTAGACAAGGTGTATATATCTCATATCTATATGTATGCACGTGTATATGTATCTATGTGTGAGTGTGTGTACGTGTATGTGCATAGTCAAGTCAAGTCAAGAGTTTTATTTGTCACGGCATACAAGTATACAATGAAATGCGGGGGGTCTGTGTGTATGTGTGTGTGTGTGTGTGTGTGTGTGTGTGTGTGTGTGTGTGTGTGTGTGTGTGTGTGTGTGTGTGTGTGTGTGTGTGTGTGCGTGTGTGTGTTAGAGAGCCTCCTCCACCAGTCATTAAACTGAAGAACAGAACCAGTGATGGAGGGAAACAGTGGATCTACAGACATTGAAGAAACGGAGACGCTCCCCAGTGACCAGCAATTACTGCCACACACACACACACACACACACACACACACACACACACACACACACACACACACACACACACACACACACACACACACACACACACACACACACACACACACACACACACACACACACACACACACACACACACACACACACACACACACACACACAGATGTCTAATTAGGTGTGCGAGCAGAGACGGCGTGATTAAAAAGCCAACGATCACAGACCGCACTGAATAAATGAAGACGCCTTTATATAACGGTAGCTCTGGTCAAGCGATCTAATAAGTCAAAGAGGTTGGAGCCATACTGGTAGTGTTGTATGGTAACCATTGGAGGTTGGAACTAGGGATGTCCCGATCCGATCACGTGATCGGAGATCGGGGGCGACCGCGTGGTTTTCTGAAGATCGGAATAGGAGGAAAAAAATCGGGATTTCTTTTTATTTTTTTTTACCAGACTAGTTCATAGTCTAGAATTATTCTGCACTAAGTCGATTTTATATTTTATTTTATTATTTATGACTGCATGTAACTGAACTTGTGAAGCTAGTCGAGCTATACCTCTGTCACTGCACTACCTTTGTTATTGCACTATTCTGCACATCATTGTTTTAGTTTACATGGTTATTTTGTGGTGCACCACTGATAAGCTTTATTTTTCTTTTCTTTTTAATTTTGATCCAAGTGAAAAAAAGAAGCTATATATGTTGGATATAATGGATATACTGTTAAAAAAGCCATATCCATGTTGGATATAATGGATAGGTAGATACTGTTAAAAAAAAAAAAAAAACTTAACACTTTGGATGCCAACGACGCTATAAGTCGTTAGTGCATGCCGCCAGTTGAGTGCCGCCAACGACATATAGCATGTGTTTGTCGTATTTTTTTTTATTGGCGATTTGAATTCATATTTCATCAATCGAGCCTCACGCTAGTGTTGCAGAGTCTCTCTGAGCTCAATTGGGAAGATACCGCCCCATATCATCTCTCCCTGTGTAACTGCACCCCATTAGTTTAGACTGATGAAGGGGGGGGGGGGGGGGGGCAGTTTCCTCATTTTACTTTTCCGTCAAACCAACTGAAGAGACCCAAGTTGATCGCCGGCCCGGAAAACGTGCGAAGTATATCTTTACAGTACCCAACGCTGAATCAATAAACGCGATCGATATTTGGAATGACGATCAGGAATTGGAATAATCTTTTTGGATAACATCTGATCTGAGGTAAGGAATCTATTTTACCAGTCTTGGGGTAATCAGAGCTTTTTTCACAGATATATCAACGTGTCCCATATGTGTGTGCGCGCTGATCAGGAAATGAGAGAATCGATATTTCAACCCGCTTCTATAGCGTGCATAAGTACACATATAATATCGATAATCTAGCGTTTATTTGAAAACGATTCATAAATAGGCAGAAAAATTACAACTTTTTTGTGTATGCCAGAATATTCCAGTAAATGCCGTTTATCACGGAATCTATATATTTTCCAGAAAAACTAGGGCTTTTCAAAATGCTATAAAACGGAAATGAACCGATTAAAAAAACAATCCGTTTTGACAATGCAAACAAGTCATTGATAAACGACGGGCAGATTAGACACATAGCCATAATTTAAGACAGAGATTATGTGTTCACAACGCTGTCATTGAAGTGGGTGCTGGCATTCAACCATGTTTTACCATGTTCACCAGTGGTAATCAAAGTGTTAAGGGTAAACTTGATTGCGTTTTTTTCTATTCTTTTTTCTTAATGCATTGCCGAAAGATCGGATCGGGAAAAATCGGTATCGGCAGATACTCAAAATCACATGAACGGGATCAGATCGGGAGAAAAAAAATGCGATCGGGACATCCCTAGTTGGAATCATACTGGTATTGTTGTCTGATAACCAGTACAGGTTGGAGCCATACTGGTAGTGTTGTATGATAACCAGTAGGGGTTGGACAATAATAATAGAGTAACACAGTATATATAAGTATGGGGTGCAGTAAACCTGTCAAAAAATAACCCTGCTACATTGCCATTGTGTATTAATGTGGCTGATTGTAAAATATTGGATCCTCAGGAAATTTGTCTTGCTTTCAATAAACACTTCATTGAGGCTGAGTCCTTATTTGACAGGTTGTCTACTGGGCTGGCTCCACTGGATGTTGACTCTGACCCTAGCCCAATCTTCGGTAATGCCTCGTGTGTACCTACATTTTCCTTCCAGCCATTTTCATCTAGTGAAACTCTCAATATCTTGCAATCCATAGACCCTAAGTGTTCTACTGGTGTGGACAATTTAGACTATTTTTTTATAAAACGGGCAGCCCCTGTCATTTGCGAGCCATTGTCACACATCTTTAACCTTTCTATTGCATCTGGCATAGTCCCGCAAGTGTGGACATCTGCCAAGGTGCTCCCCTTGCATAAAGGGGGGGATAGGGATAATATGGATAACTATTGTCCTATCTCCAAACTAGCATGCCTAGCCAAAGCACTGGATACCTTGGTAAACAACCAATTAAAAACCTTTTTCTCAAGTTGCTCAGTGCTAAGTACTCACCAATCAGGTTTCAGAGCAAATCATAGTACTATTACAGCTGTTACTTTGGTCACTAATGACATTATTTCAGCCCTGGACAATGGGAAGCATTGTGCAGTTCTCTTTGTAGACCTCTCAAAGGCGTTTGATACAGTAGACCAGCACTTGCTTTTGAATAGTCTAGCTAGCATTGGCCTGGATAAAGCCGCTTGTGCTTGGCTTCAGGACTATTTATCTTCAAGGTGTCAATCTGTGAATTCAGGTAACTTTCAATCTGATTTCCTGCCATTGTCTAAGGGTGTACCACAGGGTTCGGTATTGGGGCCGGTCCTCTTTACAATCTATATTAATGATATTGTTTCTAGTCTTTCAGCACTAGCAGGTTGTCAGGCTCATCTTTATGCGGATGATACAGTTGTCTACTGCATTGCGGATACTGTTCAGGAAGCTATTGTGAACCTGCAGCTTGCGTTTGACACTCTCCAAAATGCTCTAGCTAAGCTCAAGTTAGTGCTTAATGCTAGTAAAACCAAGTCTATGATGTTTTCTAGAGCCATGGTTATAGATTATGACATGCTACACCTAACAACAGCAAATGGTTTGTATATTGAAAGAGTTAGTGAGTATAAATATCTTGGTATATGGCTGGATGATAAACTTTCTTTTAAATTCCATATAAATAACCTAGCTACAAAATTACGGCAAAAGATTGGTTTCTTGTACCGTAACCACGCTAGTTTTCCTATGTTCTGTAGGAAAATAATTGTACAGGCTGTTCTTTTGTCAATATTGGACTATGGTGATGTCATTTACAGGCATGCGTCTGCGTCTACATTAAGGCCTTTGGATTCTGCCTACCACTCCGCCCTAAGATTTATTACGGGTGACAAATATGATACTCACCATTGTCTTTTGTATGAGAGGGTAGGCTGGCCATCTCTCTCGTTGCGACGTAGTTATCATGGGCATCTTTTTATCTACAAAGCAATTATTGGCAAACTTCCACCTTATATTACATCTTTGTTGGTCTGGAGTGCTGTCACCTACCAAACTCGTTCGAATGATCGGCATGTGCTCAGGGTGCCTCGAATTCGGTCTGAGCTTGGAAAGTCTGCCTTCTCCTACGATGCTCCATACACATGGAATACCCTGCAAAAGACTCTAAAGCTCGGAGCATTCCCGTCATTTATGGAGTTTAAATGCATTGCACTTGACATATGTACTGAATCATGTAATTGTTTTAATCCATCATTGTAGTAATTGTAATTCATTGTAATTAATAACTGTTATGATATTTGTGTCCTTTGTTAACTCGTCATCACTGTAAATGAGGGAAACCTCAGTGCTTTCACGAGTATAAATAAAGGTTTGAAATGAAATGAAAATAATACAGTAAATACAGATACAATTAGGGATGTTCAATATTGGCTTTTTTTAGCGATATCCGATATACCAATATTGTCCACTCTTAATTTCCGATACCGATATCAACCGATACCGATATATGCATGGTTTCCCCCCCAAAAAAGCGGAATCATTTCAGGTATTATTTTTTTTTTTTTACCTTTATTTTACCAGGTAGTCACTTGAGATCAAAGATCTCTTTTTCGACCAAGACCTGGCAAACATTGCGTATCTCTTGTCGTGGAATTAACACAACATTATGCATACTTTTGACAATAAATAAAATAAGAATTAGTTCTTACTTGCTTGCCTGGGTAAATGAAGGTTAAAGAAATGTAAAAAAATTCAAATAATTAAAAAAATGTATTAACCGATACGGATAATTTCCGATATTACATTTTTATGCCAATATCGGTAGGCCGATAATATCGGACATCCCTAGATACAATAATACTTTGGCGTGTGTTTCTTATTGCGATAAAGAAGCACCTGGTACCCGTGTGACCTGCATCAGTGTCCGAACACTGCATGGTCACAATGTCAACACTCTGCTATCCTTTCTACAACATGGTATATCTCTGTGGTATTTCATCTCCATATATACTGTAGCACCTCCCCAGCAGAGGCAGCTATACTGTAGCACCCATGCTCTACTGGTGGTGCCCCCCCCCCCCCCCCCCCCCCCCCTGGAACAACATCAACATATCATCAGCATACAGTACGGCTCAATGAAGTCATGACAGCCTGTATTCCCCTTTCTTCCTTTTTCCTCTCTTATTTGTTTGTTTGCTGCTCGGTTGCATTTTCCACATAAAATATATGTCTGTTTTTGCATCCCCGTGCACACACACACACACACACACACACGCATGCACGCACACACACACACACACACACACACACACACACACACACACACACACACACACACACACACACACACACACAGGCGCGCGCACACACACACACACACACACACACACACACACACACACACACACACACACACACACACACACACACACACACACACACACACACACACACACACAGAGGCTTATGAGGGCCCCATGTGGGTAATTTATAATTGCCTGCTCAGACTTTCAAATGAATATTCCACAGCAGGTTCCATTTCCAGGAAACCTGAGCTTGGAAAGGCCTCGGGCGGAGGAAGTACGCTGGAACTCTACTGATGCTAATTGCTGCCGCACCCCCCCCCCCCCCTACACACCCCCCCTCACCCCCACCACCCCATCCCTAACGCTATTAGAGGACGAGGAGTGGTCTTCAGCCCTCTGCTACCCCGTCCGGGTGTTGTTTCTTTTATCTTCATCATAAACGACATATCCCTCTCCATCTCCATCTCTCTCTATATATATCTCTCTCTATATCTATCTCTCTCTATCGCGCTCTCTCTCTATCTCTCTCTCTATCTATATCTCTCTCTCTCTCTCTCTCTCTCTCTCTCTCTCTCTCTCTCTCTATCTCTCTCTCTCTCTCTCTATCTCTCTCTATCTATCTATCTCTCTCTATCTCTATCTCTCTCTCTATATCTCTCTATCTCTATCTCTCTCTCTCTCTCTCTCTCTCTCTCTCTATCTCTCTCTATCTCTCTCTATATATCTATCTCTATATCTCTCTCTCTCTCTCTATCTCTCTATCTCTCTATCTCTCTATCTCTCTCTCTCTCTCTCTCTCTCTCTCTCTCTCTCTCTCTCTCTCTCTCTCTCTCTCTCTCTCTCTCTCTCTCTCTCTCTCTCTCTCTCTCTCTCTCTCTCTCTCTCTCTCTATCTCTCTCTATCTCTATCTCTCTCTCTATCTCTCTCTATATCTCCCCCACCCCCCCCCCAGAGGACACAACACACAAGACAGATGTGCATTGTTTTTAACTCTGTGTGTAATTCGCTCAGCGTCCTCAATGAGTCGTCGTAATTTAAAGTGAAATTGGATCTCTAACTGGAACAACTCCCTGTGTGCCGAGCGCAGGGAGCGCAGCTGAACCAGGAGCAGCTGAGGATTGGATTTATGGTCGTGCGTCGAATGTGAGAAACGGTCCCCTGTGCGGGACGATACACAAGGGGTGGTGTCTACAGGTGGTGTCTCTACAGGTGTCTAGGGGTGGTGTCTCCATGCGTCTGTAGGCTGCAGAACATTCCACCTGTAGACATCCACAATCTTAACTCTCTCTATCTATATTCATCGCCATCCCTCTCTTTGCCAATCTCTCCATCCCACTCTCTCTATTTGTATCCCTCCCTCTATCTTCCTCCCTCACTCTCTCGCCATCTCCCTCCCTCTCTATTCATTCCTCCCCCTCCGTCCCTCCCTCTCTCTACCCCCTCCTTCCCTCTGTCTTTATTCCTTGCCCTCCCTCCCTCTCTCTCAATTAGACATCGCCAGAGACGATGGAAAATAAATGTGGGTTGGCAATAATCCGGAGTCCTGGCAAAGCGTAGGAATCAGGGGAGAGGTTGTTCCAGCAGAGCTGCAGGTCAGAAGGGGCCAGAGCCGTCCCTAGACCGCTGTGGGCCCTGAGCAAAAGATCATTTGGGCCCTCTGTTTTACCATAAATCAGATCTCCTCACCAGAGGGGTTCAGCCATTTTGAAATTATGTTTGACAATTAGCACCATACGAGGGCCTTGAGTAAAACAATTGCACTTGTTCCGTCATGATGACTGAGGGCTATGCCTGTCTCCATGTGCCCCTCATCCAGTCTAAGTTGCACGTGATTCTCCATTGGCTACTGCCGTTCCCTGGTGTTCCTGCCTCTCCATTGGTGGATTATGGTTACAGACTCACCCACGATTGGCTGATGTAGTCTATGGTGCCTGCAGCCAATCGTGGACCAGGTCACCTCTTTTCTTATTTTTTAAACCCTAGCTGATTGACAGTTCAGCCCTCTCTTTGTTTGGTTTGACCTTTGTTTGGGTGTAGTTTGTAGCCATGTGTTAGCTGTATTTGATCATTGTTTGGGTGTAGTGTGTAGACATGTGTTAGCTTTATTTGATCTTTGTTTGGGTGTAGTGTGTAGACATGTGTTAGCTGTATTTGACCTTTGTTTGGGTGTAGTGGGTAGCCATATGTTAGCTTTATTTGATCTTTGTTTGGGTGTAGTGTGTAGCCACGTTAGCTTTATTTATTATTATTTTTTTTTATTGATCTTTTCCCCCCTCCTTTTTCCTCCGATTTTCCGCTTCCGCTTCTTTTCACCTGGCAGCGCGGACTCTCACTGAGAGGGTGTAACGTGTGGAAGGATCACACTACCCCCCTTAGATCCTATCCGCGCTGAACAGGCGCCCCGACCGAACTGTAGGAGTCGCTGTATACAACGACCCAGACCCACCCCGCCAGCTTCTCCCACCCTCTAATACTGCCAATTGTATTAGTGTGAACGGCCAGCCAAGCTGGTGACAACGCCGGGGCTGTGAGCTGGATTCGAACAGGCGAATTCAGCGTCTCCGGTGTTGGTGACAAACACAATTTCCGCTACGCCACCTGACCGGCCTCATGTTAGTTTTATTTGACCTTTGTGTGGGTGTAGTGTGTAGACATGTGTTAGCTTTATTTGATCTTTGTTTGGGTGTAGTGTGTAGACATGTGTTAGCTGTATTTGATCTTTGTTTGGGTGTAGTGTGTGGCCATGTGTTAGCTTTATTTGATCTTTGTTTGGGTGTAGTGTAGACATGTGTTAGCTTTATTTGATCTTTGTTTGGGTGTAGTGTGTAGACATGTGTTAGCTTTATTTGATCTTTGTTTGGGTGTAGTGTGTAGACATGTGTTAGCTGTATTTGATCTTTGTTTGGGTGTAGTGTGTGGCCATGTGTTAGCTTTATTTGATCTGTGTTTGGGTGTAGTGTGTAGACATGTGTTAGCTTTATTTGATCTTTGTTTGGGTGTAGTGTGTAGACATGTGTTAGCTTTATTTGACCTTTGTTTGGGTGTAGTGTGTAGACATGTGTTAACTTTATTTGATCTTTGTTTGGGTGTAGTGTGTAGACATGTGTTAACTTTATTTGATCGTTGTTTGGGTGTAGTGTGTGGCCATGTGTTAGCTTTATTTGATCTTTGTTTGGGTGTAGTGTGTGGCCATGTGTTAGCTTTATTTGATCTTTGTTTGGGTGTAGTGTGTAGACATGTGTTAGCTTTATTTGACCTGTGTTTGGGTGTAGTGTGTAGACATGTGTTAGCTTTATTTGACCTGTGTTTGGGTGTAGTGTGTAGACATGTGTTAGCTTTATTTGACCTGTGTTTGGGTGTAGTGTGTAGACATGTGTTAGCTTTATTTGACCTGTGTTTGGGTGTAGTGTGTAGCCACGTGTTTCAAACTATGTTATCTTGTTTTTCAAGAAGCACTGAGTGAGTGAGCTGCCATTTGATGTGAGCCTTGCTTTTCTCCTGCCTTTGTTAGTTTAAGGGTTTATGATAATTCATTTGTTTGTTTGTTTGTTTGTTTGTTTGTTTGTTATATCGGCCTTGGCTCACCCTTGAGTTAGAACTGTGCTTCCTGCTTGTGTTAATAAATATGCTGATACGTCAAACCTGGTTTCCATCTCCTTCATCCAAACATCAGGGGTTGTAACACTACTACTACTAATTCAGAATGGATCCATCCTTAAAACAAATAATACAATCTGATTTGGCCCTATAGACGCTTCAAGGAGGCAAAAAGGAATGTAATCATGGTCAGAACAACGGGGCAGACTACAATACATTTGCATTTGTTAGCGATCTAAACAACCAATCCATACCAAAGCTAGATATGTGAAAAGGTGAAAGTCATCAGCCAAGCTGATTTGGCAAAATTACATATAGCCATTTTAGTTGAAAGTGACTTTTAGTCAGGGGAGGTTCATGGCTTCTCCATATACTGTACTGTAGGTATATTATACTTTGTCAGGGGAGTGTCATGGTTTCTCCATAGAGGTCTATTCTACTTTTAGTCAGGGGAGTGTCATTGTTTATCCATAGAGTTCCATTATAATTTTAGTCATGGAGTGTCATGGTTTCTCCATATAACTCCATTATCCGTTTAGTCAGGGGAGTGTAATGGTTTCTCCATAGAGCTCTATTATATTTTTAGTCAGGGGAGTGCCATGGTTTCTCCATAGAGCTCCATTATACGTTTAGTCAGGGGAGTGTCATGGTTTCTACATACTGTAGAGATCCATTGTACTTTTAGTCAGGGGAGTGTCATGGTTTCTACATAGAGCTCCATTCTACTTTTAGTCAGGGGAGTGTCATGGTTTCTACATACTGTAGAGCTACATTGTACTTTTAGTCAGGGGAGTGTCATGGTTTCTACATAGAGCTACATTGTACTTTTAGTCAGGGGAGTGTCATGGTTTCTACATACTGTAGAGCTACATTGTACTTTTAGTCAGGGGAGTGTCATGGTTTCTACATACTGTAGAGCTACATTGTACTTTTAGTCAGGGGAGTGGCATGGTTTCTACATACTGTAGAGCTACATTGTACTTTTAGTCAGGGGAGTGGCATGGTTTCTACATAGAGCTACATTGTACTTTTAGTCAGGGGAGTGTCATGGTTTCTACATAGAGCTACATTGTACTTTTAGTCAGGGGAGTGTCATGGTTTCTACATAGAGCTACATTGTACTTTTAGTCAGGGGAGTGTCATGGTTTCTACATAGAGCTACATTGTACTTTTAGTCAGGGGAGTGTCATGGTTTCTACATAGAGCTACATTGTACTTTTAGTCAGGGGAGTGGCATGGTTTCTCCATAGAGCTACATTGTACTTTTAGTCAGGGGAGTGTCATGGTTTCTACATATAGCTACATTGTACTTTTAGTCAGGGGAGTGTCATGGTTTCTACATAGAGCTACATTGTACTTTTAGTCAGGGGAGTGTCATGGTTTCTACATACTGTAGAGCTACATTGTACTTTTAGTCAGGGGAGTGGCATGGTTTCTACATAGAGCTACATTGTACTTTTAGTCAGGGGAGTGCCATGGTTTCTTCATAGAGGTATATTCTACTTTTAGTCAGGGGAGTGTCATGGTTTCTCCATAGAGGCATATTATAATTTTAGTCAGGGGAGTATCATGGTACAGTGAGAGTATCTAGTGTAGGCATGAATATTCTGATCACACAATGGGTTACATTACCCCATTGTTATCTCTTCAACTACAGAAAAGAAAGCTATGGAACTCTGGACTAAATATCCAGCAACAGAAATGTCCTCAGATTGGAGTGAAATGAAATGTGAAATGAAACGGGCGCCCGTGGCCTAATGTGTTATGATCAGGGCCCTTGACAAGAGAACCGTCGGAGAACTAGCGCACCAGTCTCCTGCGAACACACTAGGATTACATAAGGATCCCGAAAACACACCAAGGGCAGAACCTTCACAGGCGACGTCGGGTTAATCGCGTCGGCGCGGAACAGCGTATGTGAAGGAGGCGTTTTCTCGGAGACGGTCTAACCTCTACTGACCTTATGCAGAAATATACATGGGATGTGTGAGGCGTTCATAACTCTTTGAATTGATTAGCTGCAAGACTCTATTTTTCCCTCAGTATTTCTTGACACTACTTAGCCGCCGTGTACACGGAGATAATTATAAAGAATCGGTGAACATGAGCATTGTGTTACGTGTGTATGTATTGTTATTGTTCCTTTACATACTTGACTTAATTGCTACTGTGTGTAAATGTATACGATGGGTTTGACTTGAATGAACTTAAGAGGACCTTCCTGAGTTGTTAAGTGTTTGTTTTCAATAGTCATTTTCTTCCAGTGCTTTGGACCAACTGCACGGAGACGGCAGTATGATTAGTAGAACAGATGCGGGGCATTTCAATAGCGCTTTATAGATATAGAAATAAGCAGAACATGACCAAGGACAATTATTTGTAATTATGGACGAGAGCTTTTCTGAGAAACCACTCGTACTCACTCGTCCATAATTACATATAATTGTCTTTACCAAGTAATTGAAATATCCCTATGTTATTACACGGTAATTATTACCCTGTGATTTGTGTACTCGCTGTACTGTGATGTGAAGGGCTCCTGACAATAGCGCGTTTACTGTACGTCTACATACTGTGCTCTATGTGCGCCGGCCCGTGCGCCGTGTTCTCTGGGGAACTTTATTGTCAAACCGTAGAGAGAGACGCTTGTCACCTGAACCTCCCGCTCGGTGTGTCGCTCACGGCAGACATTTTGACGTGTCGCAGACGGATAAACACAGCTGTCAACTAATGACATCGACGACGCCTCTGTTCAGGTGTGTCAGGGCACGGGGCGTCTCTCTCTCTCTACGTGTCGGGAACACTGACGGTCACGTGACTTTCCTTTCTGAGAGGTTACACGTGGTGTTTTTAGGGTCCCTGAACGATCCTCTTTATCTGCACAAGATACACAGTATTTCTCCACAACGTTAGACGTGTTAGCGTCGATACTATTCTCTGAGTGATACACAGCATACATAATACATTATTTAAAGTAGGGACAGTACAATAGTGATGAACATTTCCATGTAAATATGCCAGATTATAACCAGAGGCTAATAGCCAGCTCCCTTTACAGGTTGCTGTTAACAGAGCAGACAAACTATATATTTACATAAACCTCATAACCACAAGAACAGACAGTACCTGTACAGTACAAGTTACTAAGGCACACAAACTGCACAACCATAACAAACAGACAATAGATGAAACAGACAATAACAAAATGGTAAATGGCTGTATTTATATAGCGCTTTTACCCATTCGCTCACACATCGATGGCGGAGGCGACCATGCAAGGTGCCGACCTGCTCATCGGGAGCAGTTAGGGGTTAAGTCAGTGTCTTGCTCGAGGAGCGGGGAATCGAACCGGGAACCAAGGGAAGCAGGAAGACCATATGGTGCTTTAGGTACCAATGTGCTGATGTGCACTCGTATTGTAAAATTAATGTAGTGAACAATTCCTCCCCCAGCGGTCTTTAACACGTTTACGGTTGAATTAGCATAATCCTGTAAAGTGAACAGTAGTGCCTTCCGCTTTTTATCGTCTTGTATTTATTGTATTTTTTATTGTATACAGCCAAGCATCATGTTCCCTCTGTATGTCAGCGGTTCCCAAACTTTTTTGGCCGTGCACCCCCTGTCACCTCCCGACCTAGCTGACGCACCCCCCAATGGGTTATGTTAGAAAAAATTGTTGCTGGTCTCCGTGCACAGATTTTATTTTTTATTTTATCTCTTCCCACAGCGACTATGGATAGGGAATTTCTTTATTTAATTAAAATGTTCACGACAACATGGATGCATGTACTCTGCCAGCATGTTTAATATCCATAATACTAAAGGTTTGACTAAGATTTTTATGAAATTTTTATGTATATATTTTTTTTTTAATTTACCAGCATTATCCTTTTCATGTCACGCACCACCTAGAGGGCGCTTGCGCACCACAAGGGGTGTACACACCACAGTTTGGGAACCACTGCTCTATGTTATTGTTACTTTTAGACAGCCTGCTTGTACTGTGCATTTTGACAAAATAAACTTTTTTTTCTTTTTCTCTCCTTTCTCTCCCACGCTGCTATGACACCTGCATTTCCTCAAGGGGATCAATAAACCAAGACGTGACTCTGATTGGATGCGTTTGGCTGCTGCACCGAGCCTGTCAGCGGCCCCGGCTGCCACACGTGCCACGCTACTGAACACTTGAGATTATTCCAGCATCTCTTCTATCTCCACACCGTGAATGTGGGAGATGATGAGAGAAAAGCAGGTAGAGACGCTGCTGATAGAAGCGTGCCGTTTACAGTGCATTCACTGCCCTCTTCGGCCTTTGCATGTAAATAAGCCTTGTTTTGTGCTATGTTTGTTGACACCTGCATGCAAAGACTATGTACACAACGCAACCATTGTAAGGTATAATGGCAATTATTTGACTGCTGTCGTTTATGGAAATGGATAATCCGGTTTTATATATTTATATATGTATTTATTTCCAGAAGTAAATATAAAATACATTCCACACTGTCGTTGGATGTAAGAGAGAGAGAGAGAGAGATAGAGAGAGAGAGAGAGAGAGAGATATAGAGAGATAGAGAGATATATAGAGAGAGAGAGATAGAGGAGAGAGAGAGAGAGAGAGAGATAGAGAGAGAGAGAGATAGAGAGATAGAGAGAGAGAGATAGAGAGAGAGAGATAGAGAGATAGATAGATAGAGAGAGAGAGATAGAGAGAGCGAGAGAGAGATAGAGAGTGAGAGAGAGAGAGAGAGAGAGAGAGAGAGAGAGAGAGATAGATAGAGAGAGATAGAGAGAGAGAGAGAGAGAGAGAGAGAGAGAGAGAGAGAGAGAGAGAGCGAGAGAGAGAGAGAGATAGAGAGAGAGAGAGAGAGAGAGAGATTGTCACAATACTGGATCCCTGGAGACCAGCGACCACAGAGCTGTAACTGCTGGATGTGGAGTACAATGAGAAATGACACGTGGCAGGAACCATTGTAACGTTGTAACAGCTGCAGTCTCACTCCTCATAACATCTACTTGGTGTTTATGCACAGATGAGCCGCTGCATGTTTATGCACAGTTGCAACATGTCATGCTGGGTTGCACACTATGGCATTGATATTGATCTATACATACTGTACACCATGATGTACTGCTGATGAAAACCTATTATCCTTCCTTCCCTTTCTTATTACCTTACTTCTTTATATCCTTCCTTCCTTCATCATTAATTTCCTTCTTACATCCTTCCATCCTTCCCTCTTTCTTTTGTTCCTACCTCCCCTTTTTCATTACTCCCGTCCTTCCTTCCTTCCTTCCTTCCTTCCTTCCTTCATTCCTTCCTTCTTCCTTCCTTCCTTCCTTCCTTCCTTCCTTCCTTCCTTCCTTCCTTCATTCCTTCCTTCCTTCCTTCCTTCCTTCATTCTTCCTTCCTTCCTTCCTCTTCCTTCCTTCCTTCCTTCCTTCCTTCCTTCCTTCCTTAATTCCTTCCTTCCTTCTTCCTTCCTTCCTTCCTTCCCTTCCTTCCTTCCTTCCTTCCTTCCTTCCTTCCTTCCTTCTTCCTTCCTTCCTTCCTTCCTTCCTTCCTTCCTTCCTTCCTTCATTCCTTCCTTCCTTTCCATCTTCCTCCCTTCCATCCTTAGAGAGAGGTCTCACTAGGCTTCAAGAAGAAGGACATCATTTAAATGTGTTTTTTTTTACACAGCGAGGTCCAGGCTGATATCATGATGGACAGAGATGATGTGGAATAGATCACTTTGCCATCCTTTACTTTACCATCTGCTTTCAGACCCCAAAATAGATTGGGCCTCCCCCCTCATCAAACACGCCAGTGGGAGCGGCAAGATTTGGGTCAGAGAGAATTAATTTGATTACATAAACGGACGGGCCGGCGTTCAGCGAGGGTCCGAGTTCAAAAGATTGGAACTGTGAAATGAAATCATGTCAGCCAATCAGTGACTGGGGCTGGGGGAGGGAGGGAGGGAGGGAGGGAGGGAGGGAGGGAGGGAGGGATGGGAGGGAGGGAGGGCGAGAGGGAGGTTAAAGAAATGCCGCACTCCAAGTCAAGTCCCGGTGTATTCGGTGTACTACGGTGTCACTAATGGATGTTCTGCTTGACCGTTCACACCGACCGAACCACATGAAATCACGGGAATTAAACCCGGCGATCCAGACCGTAACAAGCGGGGGACGTTGTGAAACACACCTGTTCGTAAAATATCGACCCCGACAGTCAAAGAAACCTGGAGCCCTTCAATAAAGGATTATACTGTATCTCTATATCTGTTTTATCCAGTGAGCCCCAAGGGGGGGGGGGGGGGGGGGATAAAACATGGCATTTTTACTGTAGGCCACGAACTCACACATCTTGTTTTTTTTGTTTTGTTTAGCTTGTTGTTGTTAGTTTTAGAGGGATTTGCCCTCAAGCGCTTCACACACACAAAGAGAATACGTGATACAGATTTGCAACAGGTGTTTACTTTCAAACTACTTTCAAGCAATACTGAATACAATTATGTAAGAATAAGGTTTATATAGCGTGTAAAGTGTTTGATCTGAATATACGCATTTAGATTAATTAACTGATTTAACTACAATTATATAACTACAGTATACAGTTGTATAACTAACTACATCACTTCATTACTGGTCTGGAACTCTGGACCCTACCAGGTCCCCATGCAGGTCTAGAGAAGCACCTTAAAACCCAATACTGTAGTTAGTATCCATTGGTCAGTTTAAATCTATAATGGCCAACCATTTCACCACAGTCTACAGTGATTTGAATTGTTTAACAGATTGACTTTTCTGTTTTTGTATTATCTGTTGTTCATCTCGCCGTCATTGTAAATGAGAGCTTGTGCTCAATGATATTTCCAGATTAAAATAAGGACCGAATGAATAACTTATTCAAAGCACAGTATAGGCTAAGTAGGTCAAATAGACTAAATGACCAAGCAGCAGAAACACTGCAGAACAGAGCAATGATTGTAGGCAGATTCTGTAGAAACTACATCTTCATAGTTGTTACTGGGCGCGTACCTCTCACAAAGCACACATCTTGTTTTCAGCACCATGGAGAGCAGTGAGCAGTGTGCAGTGCACATGGGGTGGCGCGCAGTGCTCCATATAGGCAGTTTGAGGGATGTATATTTCTTAGAGAGCCCGCTCTGCTTAGAGCCTTCTGACAAAGAGGATAATACTCTCGGCATGTCAGAGAGAAATTCACTTTTCACTCTTCACGAGAGCCAAGCCGCATCAAATCCTCTGGTCCGTTCACACGCCCGTCAGAGCGCATCTCCAGCTGTAGCTCGGAGACGCCCGTGAGACTGAAAGTAGTAACACTGTAGCTACTCAACGTGCGGCCGACAACACGACTCACATTCGTTTTTTTTGGAGAGAGGAGGCGCTGGAGAGCAGGGAGAGGGGAGGAGAGCAGGGAGAGAGGAGGAGAGCAGAGAGAGAGGAGGAGAGCAGGGAGAGAGGGGAGCAGGGAGAGGAGGAGGTGAGCAGGGAGAGGAGGAGGAGAGCAGGGAGAGAGGAGGAGAGCAGGGAGAGAGGAGGGCAGGGAGAGAGGAGGAGAGAGGAGAGAGGATAGCAGGGAGAGCGGAGAGCAGGGAGAGATGAGGAGAGCAGGGAGAGAGGAGGTGAGCAGGGAGAGAGGAGGAGAGCAGGGAGAGAGGAGGAGAGCAGGGATAGAGGAGGAGAGCAGGGATAGAGGAGGAGAGCAGGGAGAGAGGAGGAGAGCAGGGAGAGAGGAGGATAGCAGGGAGAGAGGAGAGCAGGGATAGAGGGGGTGAGCAGGGAGAGAGGAGGAGAGCAGGGAGAGAGGAGGAGAGCAGGGAGAGAGGAGGATAGCAGGGAGAGATGAGAGCAGGGAGAGAGGGGGTGAGCAGGGATAGAGGAGGAGAGCAGGGAGAGAGGAGGATAGCAGGGAGAGAGGAGAGCAGGGAGAGAGGAGGAGAGCAGGGAGAGAGGAGGAGAGCAGGGAGAGAGGAGAGCAGGGAGAGATGAGGTGAGCAGGGAGAGAGGAGGAGAGCAGGGATAGAGGAGGAGAGCAGGGAGAGAGGAGGAGAGCAGGGAGAGAGGAGGAGAGCAGGGAGAGAGGAGGTGAGCAGGGAGATAGGAGGAGAGCAGGGAGAGAGGAGGAGAAGGTGAGCAGGGATACGCTGGTGTGTAGCTGCTGACCATTTAGAGAAATGCATGTATTTAATTCAATGCTAGAATGAATGATAGTCTCTTATAGACCAGCAGAAGGGATAAATCAGCAGGTGATTAAAATGAACAACCAGAGAGATAGGGAGATTAAAAACAGATATAGGGACCGCCCCCCCTCCCCCCTCCCAGCAAATCGCAATCTATATCGATGAACACTTTTAAAAAGATCACGACTCAGAATCAGCAGTAAACGGGGGGAGAATACGGAATGGCTGCATCCCAAATGTGATATCTGACGTGCTCATTTCTAGGGATATAGCGTGTCAAGATAAGATAGGAGGAGACTTTATTGCCCCTGTGAGGAAACAACCTTGTCGTCGCAGTATACAGCGCCGGTGAAGGATGGAGGGATAAAAGAACAGATGAGATAAAGATAACCGATAAAAAGGTAAACAAAGTGAGTAAACAAAAAGAAAAAATAAACTCTGAGGGCCCTGGGCGGGATGCCTATACGCACGGTCCTGGCATCTGGTATATAACACTCACTCATCACTGTTTATGAACCACAGCGGGGTGCATGCGATGACGCACCACATCAGATTCTACCTCTACAGTCGTGAAGGGTCTCTTAAATGGGCACAAAGAAAGAGACAGTTTTCTGCTCCTAATGTGTGTGCTGGTCCTACAGTAATGTGTGTCCTGTGCCTAATGTGCGTTTGTTACAAACTATAAGACATTTGTGTCTATGTTAGTCCACCCAGTAGCAGCTTAATTGAACCATTGCACTGCATAATCATATAGGTATTTAACTATGTATGAACACAACACTAACTTACCATCTTTAGATAATAAGGTACTCAACCTCTATTGTCTTTAACTATGAATGAACACAACACTCTAACTTACCATCTTTAGATAATAAAGTACTCAACCTCTACTGTCTTTAACTATGAATGAACACAACACTAACTTACCATCTTTAGATAATAAAGTACTCAACCTCTACTGTCTTTAACTATTAAAGAACACAACACTCTAACTCACCATATTTAGATAATAAAGTACTCAACTGCTACCGTCTTTAACTATGAGTGAACACAACACTCTAACTTACCACCTGTAGATAATAAAGTACTCAACCTCTACTGTTTTTAACTATGAATTAATGCAATACAACTCTAACAAGTTGCCCACAAACTGGTGCTGAATGGAAAAGGCCCTAAGAAACTACAACAGAAACCAAACTAGACCGTAAGACGTGCCATGCACACCCAGGCTTCACAAGACCTTTCACCACGACTGAACTGGAAACAGGAACACACACAGGTTGAAACCAGGGAAAGCAGCCGGCCTGGATTACATCGCAGCAGAGCAGATCAAGTACTTTTGGAGAACAAACAAATGTCCTATGGCTCTTCAACCTTTGCAATAACTGTACACTCGGGAGTCAGCATAAGCTCCAGCGATCCTGGAGTCATGCACAGCTAGCGTTTTTCATCCAACATATTCACCATTGTCAATTAGTCATAACACCGTCGTAGTGAATACAGTTGGTGTGAAATGGCGCATTAAATCCATCCACTCGGTTTGCCTGCTATCTGTTTGACTTTGACTCTGCTACAAGGCATGACCTTAAAGGGGAGATGAAGCATAGCGATATAAACATAGTCATAGCATCAAATTAGTATTTAGATAAACCACAGAAAAATATCACGTTATAAAAATAAGGCGTTTCTAAGAAAAAACGATTTGCTATGTCCATTTATGTAGCATTTATGAACATGTGCGCCGCCATTTTGTTGCTGACGTCACGGTGTTGGTTTGGTGTATACACTGCTGGTTAGCAGCCTATAGTAAACATGGATTGTCGGGTCAGTCAGTAAATAAAATGTTGCCAACCAAACAACGGGACCGCGGTGGTTATTTTTGTATTGCTCCTGGCTGTTCAAACTAATTTTACCGTGTGAAAGAGAGAGTAAAGTTGGTTAATTTCCACAAACTACCAGTGAAAAAAATAGTGTTGTTGGCACGTTGGCTGGCTGCACTCAGGCGGCGCGATCAGCCTGTTGGACAGGGAATGAAGATCTGCAGCGAACACTTCATTGCCTCGGATTATGTTGTTGGGGGTGGGAGGTTTGTCCAGAAGACCACTAATCAGCTGAAGCCCGATGCGGTTCCCTCGGTCTTCGACAGACAGACCGGCGCAGGCAGTTCAGCGTCGCAGAGCATTTAGCCTGCTGGCTACCTAGCTCCAGTTCAACCAGCGTCGCGGGGCATTTAGCTACCTGGCTACCTAGCTCCAGTTCAACCAGCGTCGCGGGGCATTTAGCCTGCTGGCTACCTAGCTCCAGTTCAACCAGCGTTGCGGGGCATTTAGCCTGCTGGCTACCTAGCTCCAGTTCAACCAGCGTCGCGGAGCATTTAGCTACCTGGCTACCTAGCTCCAGTTCAACCAGCGTCGTGGGGCATTTAGCCTGCTGGCTACCTAGCTCCAGTTCAACCAGCGTCGCAGAGCATTTAGCTACCTGGCTACCTAGCTCCAGTTCAACCAGCGTCGTGGGGCATTTAGCCTGCTGGCTACCTAGCTCCAGTTCAACCAGCGTCGCGGGGCATTTAGCCTGCTGGCTACCTAGCTCCAGTTCAACCAGCGTCGCAGGGCATTTAGCCTGCTGGCTACCTAGCTCCAGTTCAACCAGCGTAGCGGGGCATTTAGCCTGCTGGCTACCTAGCTCCAGTTCAACCAGCGTCGCGGGGCATTTAGCCTGCTGGCTACCTAGCTCCAGTTCAACCAGCGTCGCAGAGCATTTAGCTACCTGGCTACCTAGCTCCAGTTCAACCAGCGTCGCGGGGCATTTAGCCTGCAGGGAAATTATATTTGATTTTTCAGACAAATAAGCAGGATTTCACATTTTATCATAGGACCCTGTCTTACACAAGGTACACAACAAACAAACTAGGATCACATTGTTCAATGCTTCATCTCCCCTTTAAGAAACCTCCTCTCTGGGCAGCTACGTGGCGTAGTGGGCAAGGCGCTCGCCACGAATGCGGAGACGCTGGGCTCGCCTGTTTGAGCCCAGCGCTCCACATTGCTTTCAGTTTAGCTGGTCGTTCATACTAATACACATTGGCCGTATTAGGGGGTGGGAAACTGATGGGTGGGGATCGGGCGTTGTGGACAGCGACTCCTACAGGTCGGTTGGTGCGCCTGCGCAGTAGAATCAGGAAGTGTCGGGGGCAGCGTGAGCCTCCCACGCATTACTCCTCGCCACTGAGAGATCGAGCCGCGCAGGTGAAAAGATGCGACTGCTGTTACCTCAAGTACCGGAGGGGACTTGTGCTATGTATGACTTAGTCCACATTGCAGCCGGCTTGTGGGAGGCAAGAAACAGCGTTCGTGACAGGGGAGGGTTGAATTGGATGATACGAAATTGGGATGGGAGAAAATATAGAAAATGGGAGAAAAAGTGGATAATAATAATAAAAAAATAAATCCTATCTCTGCTGCTCAGCGCCAGGAGATTAAAATGATCAGTAGTTGATGATAAGTCATGAGGGGCTCGGGCTGCCAACGAATAATCTGTATTAAATAAAAAAAAATATTCAAATAGTAAAAAACAAATATATATATTGTGTTATTTACTTTTTTCTTATTGTTTACTGTCTAATTTAGCTATTTCAACTATTTTACTTTTCAGTTTTTATTATTATTTTATTTGTAATTTTTATTGCATTATGTTATTGTCTTACCGTTTGTCTTATTTTGCTATCTTTACTATCTTATCTAATCGTTTTAATCGTGTTTATCTAAACATTTAATGTATTTTTTTTCCTTGTATTATTTTGTTTAGTTTTTTGTGTAAAGCACTGCAATCTGCATGAACTGTTATGGTTTGTAACCGACCCCAATCGCACAACACAAGACAGGTATGGTGGTTTGCCAAGAAACAGATATTTATTGTGAACAGGGAAAAAGGGCACTGTCCCTTTAAGGGAGAAAACACAAAACACTGGAATAACACAAGAGGGGAAGGTAAAGTGCCTTTAAGAGGCGGGCAGGAAAAGGGAACACTATGGGAAAGTAAGGGAACGCCTAAGGGAAGGTTAAGGGAAACGCCTTGGGACAGAGGAACTAGAGACTAGGTAAACCAGGGACAAGGAGAACTAGGGAGAGAGGACTAGGGACTAGGAGAGCTAGGGATAGAGGACTAGGGACAAGGAACTAGGTGGAACTAGAAGGGGAGAACTTGGGACCAGGAACTAGGTGGAACTAGAAGGGGAGAACTAGGGAACAGAGGGGACTGAGGCCCGCGGAGGCGGGCTGGGGAACAGGGAGGAACTGGGGACAGAGGACCGCGGAGGCGGGCTGGGGACAGGGAGGAACTGGGGACTGGTGGGAAAAACATCTGGGCCGCTCTGCAGAACAGAGGAGAGGGTTAATATTCAAAGGGAACAAACAGAGCAGATGCAGAACAGTCCAAATAACAAAGTAACAAAGTAAATACTATCTTCGTGTGAACAAACACACAGTGGGAGATGAAATGTCCAAAATAATATCCACGAGAGAACAAAACAGAGTGGGAGATGAAATGTCCAAACTAATAACTAAGAGAGAACTAACGGAGGCAATACGCTGGGTGAGTGACATCACAATCAAAACTCACCCAGGCGTATGCGTAATGGTACAGGAACAGCAGCGGGACGAGGGCAAGGGGCATTACGCTGAGTGAGTGACATCACAATCAAAACTCACCCAGGCGTATGCGTAAAGGTACAGGGACAGCAGCGGGAACGGGGGCAAGAGGCATTACGCTGAGTGAGTGACATCACAATCAGAACTCACCCAGGCGTATGCGTAAAGGTACAGGGACAGCAGCGGGAACGGGGGCAAGAGGCATTACGCTGAGTGAGTGACATCACAATCAAAACTCACCCAGGCGTATGCGTAAAGGTACAGGGACAGCAGCGGGAACGGGGGCAAGGGCACTACGCTGGGTGAGTGACATCACAATCAAAACTCACCCAGGCGTATGCGTAATGGTACAGGGACAGCAGCGGGAACGGGGGCATCGCCACCGGGTGGCTGGCTGTCCGAGCCGAGGGACAGAGTGCTGGAACAGTGGCGGTGGCGAGGGTGTCGTCCACCGGGTAGCCGACTGTCGGAGCCGAGGAACAGAGTGCTGGAACAGTGGCGGTGGCGAGGGTGTCGTCCACCGGGTAGCCGCTGTCGGAGCCGAGGAACAGAGTGGCGCGCCACACCTTGGTGTGCGCGTCGGAACAGAGAGCTGGAACAGTGGCGGTGGCGAGGATGTCGTCCACCGGGTAGCCGCTGTCGGAGCCGAGGAACAGAGTGCGCGCCACACCTTGGTGTGCGCGTCGGAACAGAGAGCTGGAACAGTGGCGGTGGCGAGGATGTCGTCCACCGGGTAGCCGCTGTCGGAGCCGAGGAACAGAGTGCGCGCCACACCTTGGTGTGCGCGTCGGAACAGAGAGCTGGAACAGTGGCGGTGGCGAGGATGTCGTCCACCGGGTAGCCGCTGTCGGAGCCGAGGAACAGAGTGCGCGCCACACCTTGGTGTGCGCGTCGGAACCGAGAGACGCCTCGGGGTGCGTCTGCGAGGAGGAGTGTGCCAAGCACGAAGGTCTGGAAGATGCGCGTCGGCGCGCTGAGGTCTGGAGAGCGTGCCAAGCTCGAAGGTCTGGAAGATGCGCGTCTGTGCGCTGGTACGGAGGAGCGTGCCAAGCTCGAAGGTCTGGAAGATGCGCGTCAGTGCGCTGGTACGGAGGAGCGTGCCAAGCTCGAAGGTCTGGAAGATGCGCGTCTGTGCGCTGGTACGGAGGAGCGTGCCAAGCTCGAAGGTCTGAAGTGGAACACTGGAATACCTCCCGTAGAGGATTAGAGAGCGCAGTACAGTGTCTCCCTCCAGGCAAACGGCGGCAGGTGGCGAAGGCTTGAGCGCATCTGGCGCGCTGGTCTGGAGTGGAACACTGGAATACCTCCCGTAGAGAATTAGAGAGCGCAGTACAATGTCTCCCTCCAGGCAAACGGCGACAGGTGGCCAAAGCCCTTGAAGATGCGCGTTGCGCGCTGGTGACTGGAGAGCGTGCCAAGCCCGAGGGTCCGGGAGATGCGCGTTGGTCTAGATGTGCGTCAGGACGAACAGCTGCGCTGGGGTCTGCAGTGGAGCGCTGGGGTGCCTCCCGTGGAAGTTACAGGGAGCGCAGAACAGTCTCCTCCACAGGCTACGGCGACAGCAGACGAAGGCTGGAGCAAACATCTCAAGGCTGGAGAGATCCATCTTACAGCATTGGTAGACCAGAGGATCTCCCGAAAGAGTCTAGATGTTAGAGAATATGACTCAGCATGAATACAACACGACCCCACGCCAAAACGAGGGGAAGCGCCCTGGTATTTAAAGCCCACAGGGGGACTAATTAGCCTGCCACCACAGGTGCGAGAGATAATAGAATATCAAACAGGTGTGGCCACTAAGGGTAAGGAACGAGAGGGTGGGGGCTAGAGAGAGTGAGTAGGGAATTCCTAACAGTAGGCTTAAAGAAGACAGAGAAAAGGTAGTGAGCAGCGGGCAAAACCTCACATGAATGGTGCTATATAAATAAAGTTATTATCAATATTATTATTATTATTATTATTATTATTATTATTATTATTATTATTATTATTAGTATTATTATTATTATTATTATTATTATTATTATTATTATTATTATTATTATTATTATTATTATTATTATTATTAATAAATAACACATTCGATTGTGAAAATAATATTGGATTGTAAAAGAAAAGAAAAGCCGTCTGTCTTCCAGGTCGTCGTGCTGCATGACAGACAGGAGTCGTGTCACAACATCACTTTTCCATTTCATCGAGGATTGGAAAAATCCCTGGAGCTGAAACGAGCCAATGATGATGGCGATGGTGGCGATGATGGCAGAGAGTCGGGAACGCGACCCGGTCGCGGAGAGAGAGAGAGTGATTTGCACTCGGCGATCTAAAAAGCCCCGTAAAGTACCTCACATTTCGCTCTGCAAAACTGTCATGGCTCAAAACTGTGGAACCGTGGAGCGGCAAGATGAAGAAACAACAACTTATGGGATTGAAAACGAAGAGGCTGATTAACGCTTGTCCGACCAGCACCATACCAGCCTGTCCGACCAGCACCATACCAGCCTGTCCCACCAGCACCATACCAGCCTGTCCGACCAGCACCATACCAGCCTGTCTAACCAGCACCATATCATGCCCATGTGTGAACAGGAATAGATTAATGGTTATTAGGGTTGTGGTTAGCTTAGTGTTAAGGTTTGCTTAACGGTTATGGTTAAGATTAGGGTCATGGGGGAGGCTGTCGTAAAAACGTCTCTCCGACGGTAGTGTCGAGGTCCAGGCCACGTACTACAGATAGCGCTGAGGGTCAAACACAGTGCATGAAGAACACACGCCTAAGGGTGTCTGAACGTGACGGACACACGCAAGAGGGGGACCGGCATCAGAATGTATTGGTCTGACGTCATAGGCATAATGTGACCTACATGTGACCTACATGTGACCTGCATGTGACCTGCATGTGACCTGCGTGTGACCTGCGTGTGACATGCATGTGGAAAAAATGGAGCTGGCCACAAGCCACCGCTCCCTCCTGGAACAGGTGATCACAGTGTATGAAACGCAGATGGTCGCTTTGGGTAAATTAATTGTTTTTTGCGGTTACCGGGGATGCAGTTTTGATTTCCTTTTCTTCATCATTTGCAATCATAAATCAGTAATGAGCTGAACTAAAAAAAACAGCAGCAAAACATTCCTCATATCCCCCTATTTATCCCTCTCTCAGCGGGTGAGGTTGGCGCTAGACAGGCTGTCTCCCCCTCTTCCTCCCCCTCATCATCCCTCTCTCAGCTACATCAGACATCTCTACAGCAGGTATCTCTACAGCAGGTAGCTCTACAGAAGACATCTCTACAGCAAGTATCTCTACAGCAGACATCTCTACATCAGAAATCTCTACATCAGAGATATCTACAGCAGGCATCTCTACAGCAGGTATCTCTACAGCAGGTATCTCTACAGCAGGTATCTCTACAGCAGACATCTCTGCATCAGACATCTCTACATCAGACATCTCTACATCAGATATATCTACAGCAGGCATCTCTACAGCAGGTATCTCTACAGCAGGTAGCTCTACAGAAGACATCTCTACAGCAAGTATCTCTACAGCAGACATCTCTACATCAGACATCTCTACATCAGAGATATCTACAGCAGGCATCTCTACAGCAGGTATCTCTACGGCAGGTATCTATACAGCAGACATCTCTGCATCAGACATCTCTACATCAGACATCTCTACAGCAGGTATCTCTACAGCAGGTAGCTCTTCTCTACAGCAGATATCTCTACAGCAGGTATCTCTACAGCAGGTATCTCTACAGCAGACATCTCTACATCAGTCATATCTACATCAGTCATCTCTACAGCAGACATATATACATCAGTCATCTCTACAGCAGGTATCTCTACAGCAAGTATCTCTACAGCAGGTATCTCTACAGCAGGTATCTCTACAGCAGACATATCTACATCAGTCATATCTACAGCAGGTATCGCTACATCAGTCATCTCCAAATCAGGTATATCTACAGCAGACATATCTACATCAGGCATCTCTACAGCAGGTATCTCTACAGCAAGTATCTCTACAGCAGGTATCTCTACAGCAGACATATCTACATCAGTCATCTCTACAGCAGGTATCGCTACATCAGTCATCTCCAAATCAGGTATATCTACAGCAGACATATCTACATCAGGTATCTCTACAGCAGGTATCTCTACAGCAGATATCTCTACAGCAGACATATCTACAGCAGACATATCTACAGCAGATATCTACAGCAGATATCTACAGCAGATATCTCTATATTATATCATATTTAAGACAATGAAGGGGACATTAGTTGTACATCAACTCTGTGTGGGTTTAACAATATCAACTGTTGTTCAGTCACCCAGGAGGAAACAGCATAGATACTCCTTGCCGTTTGGTCTGAAGTCTTCAGAACGACAAGCCTAAACAAGCTGCTCGGACTCATTAGGGACACGATCCATAAAGTATCTTTAATTAATCGATCTGCGTGTGGAGTGGTGGGGTAGCCAATTAATTAGGACCGCGTCGCCCGTTGAAAACGCCTGTGCTGTGCATCTTCACCCGAGGTAAACATTATGAAGGGATTCACGCCGAGTGGCTTTTAATACGGAAAGCTTTGTCGTCCACACGAGATATCGCAGTAAGTCAATTAGGTGAAACCGGGCGAACGATCATACCGGCTGCAGAACTGCAGAGCGGCTTAGATAGGAAAACAAACGAAAACAGACAAACGGACGGATCGATCGCGAACCCAGATGTCCGGCACCGCGTAGCCGCAGCCACGAGGGACGTATTGACGACGCAGCACTTCTCATCGGAGCCCCTATAGCCAATAATACAGGGGGGGGGGGGGGGGGGGGGGGGGGAACCCACGCTCAAGATGGAAATGGACTCGTCCCCTTTCTTCAGCCTAACGACACAGTGCACTTAGGTAAATCACGCTCCACCGAACGCTCTCCCCGGAGAACGCAGCAAATTTGATTGCGCGCATTTTCATCCTGTGAGGACCGTGTGAGTGTGTGTAGACTGTAACTCCACTGGACACACACACACACGCACGTGCACACACACACACACACACACACACACACACACACACACACACACACACACACACACACACACACACACACACACACACACACACACACACACACACACAAACACACAAACACACACACACGCACTTCGGTTTTAGGGAGTGGCCGCGTTGATCCGTCTCAAAGTGGCGATGAAACGAGTAGGGCATGGTAACCGATGTTAAAATGACAAAATGAATGCTTTGTTTGGTTTTGTTTTTGGTTCTAGAAATAATAAGCGAACATTCATTTAGGTTATGTTCCGGACGGCAGGCAAAAGTGGCACACGTCTGTTTCTTTGCTCATAATATGTGACTCAGATCTGTTTTCTTCCAAACCACATGGAATCTCATCTCTTTTCCAATTCTGATTTGGGCCACTTTCACACGTGGTCCTAAATCAGATACAGGTCTGATTTGTTTTAATCAGATGTCCTCCAACTGCATTCAACTTAGACATTAAACCATAAACGGTGACTTCAGTGTCATCCGTGTTTACGTCCATCATCATTACTGTTCATTGGGGCATGCGGGTCATATTAAAAACAATCTGATCTGAGCAATAAATCACAATTGACTTGATAGAAAATACTTGTAGTGTGAAGATAAGTCTCAGATCACCTGATCACCCCACATGGACACTTCTGTTGAAGAATCAAGCTTTTGATTATTCCATGATCATTATTTCTAATTATTAAAAACCAAAAGATGGTAACCGGGACAGCGAGCAGTGTGTGCAGGCTGTATGTCACGGCAAAACTCAGACAACAATGTCAGACTGCACCTGCAGATATCATGCTAACGCACTGGGGCTGCTGGCAAACGTAGTCGATGAAGCTGCGGTGGTCAAATCTCCGCCAGCGTGGCTTTTAGAATGTTGTTAAAGGAACATTACAACATCTCATTTGTTAGATACACAAGTCACAAAATGTTTGGACGTTTGGAAAGTGTATATTTTGTGATGGCAGGTCCGTACGCACTTCCAGTCATTGTGTAAGCTAGCTAGCACGCCGCAGGTCTGATGAGAAGGTTACTCATCTTCTCGTCTGACTCTAGGGACGTGTTCCTTTCATACTCTGCAGCGGGATTCACCCTAACGGCACCGTGGCCGTCGCTAGAAGCTTCTACACACGACTTACAAAACAGCCCCCACTGAAACCTCTCCACTGAAACGTCTCCACCGAAACGTCTCCACTGAAACCTCTCCACTGAAACGTCCGCGAGGGACCGCCGTCCGCCAGTCGTATAGCCCCTGCGGCAGCCGTCTGCAGCGCCGCGGATAACTGAAAAAGGAAGGTATCGCTGTCTGTCGACTGTGTTTTTAATTAGAACCTAGCTAACCTAATCATCGGTTTGCAGAAACACCAACAGCATCGCTAACCGTCGTGTGCGTCAGTCGCCGCCGCCGTCTCGTCCGTCGTCAACAAACCCGTTGGAAAGTATTTAAAAAAACAAATGCAGACGGACAGCGCCCTGAGGGATCGTCTGAGTCCTTAGACTCTACGCCACCCTCCCCCTCCCCCCACATCCCCTCTCCCTTCCTTCCAATTAGCCTTTGTCTACAGATGAGTTCTTCTCCGGGGTCCAGTGGTCATCAGCTATAGACAGAGGACAGTCGGGCCATTGTGTGTGGAGCTGCACATAGTGCTGAGTCTGCTAGAAGCCGCGGCCAGGCTCTCTCTGCGTCGTCTCTGTGTCTCGGCCGCAGCGGCTCAATGCATCAACTTAATCGCTCTTGCTTCACACTTCACCTGCGCGGAGCCATCAGCGGGCCGGACGGGCAACAGGATGTGCGCTCGACCGAGCCTCCCGCCTCCTCCGTCACCATTACCATCACCACCACCACCACCACCGCAGCCACCACCACCACACACACACCAAAGAAAGTGCTTACCTAGAAGGAAAGAGAAAGAGGTAGGGAGGTGGAGAGAGAGAGGGGGAGAGAGGGGGATAGAGAGAGAGAGAGCGAGATAGAGAGATATAGATAGAGAGAGAGGGAGAGATAGAGAGAGAGAGAGAGAGAGATAGAGAGAGAGAGAGAGAGATAGAGAGATAGAGAGAGAGAGATAGCGAGAGAGGGGGGGAGAGAGAATAGAGAGATGGGGATAGGGGGAGAGGGGGAGAGAGAGAGAGGGAGAGAGGGTTATTCAAGCAGCAGCATTATGTCCTACTCAGCAGAGCGACAGACTGGCTTTTCAACATTATCCAATCTCTCTCACAAAAGAGGCCAGAGTGCTGGATCTGATGTTACACTATACATGTTTTACAATGAGCCACAGGGATAGATTAAATATTAGAGGACCGCGTACGAAGTGCACCTCACCGCGGGGACGCTTTTCACACCCGGGGGATCTTTTTGATGTTTAGAGAAGGAAGGGACGGACGAAATAAACAAAACCACATTTTTTCAGATAACATTTTAGTCCCACTCTTTCACTTAAAGTAATAACCTCGAACATTTCCATATAAATGAACGTCTGTTTTGCCACTCTCTCTTTTGTCAACTGATGTTCGCGGGTGGGAAGCCGGTGGGTAGTGTGAGTCCTGGTCATTACAATAGCGACTCGTGTTGGTGGGTGGGTGGGGGGGGGGGGGGGGGGCGGGTGGGTCTGGGGGAGATATCGTGCAGCTCTTTGTGTGTTATGCTCTCCCAGTGAAACTCCCGTGGGTGAAAAGGTAGCACACATGGGATAAAATGGGAGAACATGGGGTGTGACAGCTAGGTGTGATGCATACAGTAATAGTGCAAGTTTCAAGTTTCTTTAATAGTTGTCATACAGAAGTACAGAATACTTTTGTACAAAATGCTTCTTACTGTTGCGCTCCAGAGACTGTGCATGACAAGATAAGTATGAAATAAAAACATAGTAAAAATTAGAAGTAAAAAAAGAGGTCACAGTGTTCAGTTTAGACATATGTACAATGTTCGTAGACGTAGTTACCATACAATATACAATACTGTGCAGTGTACTAATATACAATACTATATAGTGCAAGGCATAAATGGACGAGGTGCAGTTTAGGTACAATTCACAGTAGGTGTACGAGTTGTAGTGCAAATCCTTTATCAATAAATATAAAGTGTAAGTGTGTTTGTGTGATCTAAAGTGTGGAGAGTGGGTGCTGCAGTGTGTTGTTTGTTTGAGTGAGTGTGTGCGTGTGGGTGTGTGTGCTGTGTGCATTTGATGGTTGTTGCATAGTGATTATTGTTCGTTTAGCGATTATTGTTCGTTTAGCAGCCTGATGGCCTGGGGATAGAAGCTCCTTCTGAGTCTTTCTGTGCTCGCCATAAGACTCCGGTATCGCTTGCCTGACGGCAGCAGTTCAAAGAGGCAGTTGTTCGGGTGGCTCGAGTCCTTAATAATTCTCTTGGCCTTCCCCTTGCACCGCTTGTTGTAAATGTTCTGGAGGGTGGGAAGCCCCCCTCTAATTGTGCGTTCGGCTGAACGTGTCACTCTTTGTAGTCTGCTACGGTCTTGTGCAGTGCTATTCCCAAACCAGGAGGTGATGTTGCCGGTCAGGATGCTCTCTATTGTACATGAGTAGAAGTTCCTAAGGATCTTCTGACTGACTTGGAACTTCCTTAGGCGCCTGAGGAAGTAGAGGCGTTGTCGTGCCTTCTTCACAACACTGTCAATGTGTGTGGTCCATGTCAAGTCCTCGGATATGTGGGCTCCGAGGTACTTGAAACTGTTCACTCTCTCAACTGGTGCCCCGTCGATGCTGAGGGGGCTGTAGTCCTTGACCCCCGACCTCCTGAAGTCCACAATCATCTCTTTTGTTTTGCTGACGTTCAGGGAGAGGCAGTTCTCCTGACACCACTGTGACAGGTTCTCTACCTCTTCCAGGTAGGCCCTTTCGTCGTTGGCAGAGATCAGGCCCACCACTACTGTGTCGTCAGCAAATTTGATGATGGTGTTGTTGTTCCGCTGTGCTATGCAGTCATGTGTGTACAGGGAGTAGAGGAGGGGGCTCAGAACACAGCCCTGGGGGGCCCCTATGTTGAGCGTGATGGATGAGGAGGTGCAGTTGCCGGCTCTTACCACCTGGGGTCTGCCCGTCAGGAAGTCCAGGACCCACTGGCACAGGTCATAGTTCAAGCCCAGGTCCCTGAGCTTGGCTATGAGTTTGGAGGGGACTATGGTATTGAATGCTGAGCTGTAGTCGCTGAACAGCATTCTCACATAGTTCCCCTGCCTCTTGTCCAGATGTGATGCTGCTGTGTGCAGCACATGGGCTATGGCGTCCTCCGTGGACCTGTTGGGGCGATATGCAAATTGCAGAGGGTCCAGGTTGATGGGGAGGGAGGAACAGATGTAGCCCTTCACTAGCTTCTCAAAGCACTTCATGGCTATGGAGGTGAGGGCTACAGGGCGGTAGTCGTTGAGGCAAGCGGGCGTAGATTTTTTGGGTACAGGGATGATGGTGGACTTCTTCAGACAGGTGGGGATGACGGCCTGTTCCAAGGACAGGTTGAAGATGTCAGTGAATACCGGGGCCAGTTGGTCGGCACAGACTTTTAGGACGCGGCCGGGGATGCCGTCCGGTCCTGCTGCCTTCCTGCCTTCAATTCCTGCAGATTGATATTGTATGTGTGAATGATCCTCCGACCGAGCGGAAACATACTGTCGCTACTGTATTAAGAAGAAGGCGAACAGTATGTGACCTAATTGACCCGGAGGTTTGCAACAGACTACACAACGTGTTCCATCAGCAAGATTTGTCTGTCTGCGTTTCTCAATAAACACACCTCAGTAGAAGACCTACTGGTTATGGGTTCTCTGGGACGTCAGGTAAAACAATCGGTGGAACAGGGAGGATGATCAAGTCACTTGTCAGGAAGTCGATCCAAAAGCCCTTATTGTAACGGCTTACCATAGCTTCCGAGGTCTCGAGTACAAAGGAACGATTTGGCTTCACGGGAATCAAACCCAACGTGTGTGAACGGTAGTCTCGGCTAACTTCCCAGGGCCCTGTTTCTTGTACGTGGTTCAACTAAGTCGATCAAGATGTCATTATCCAGCTTCAGTTAACCCGATGTTTGAAGCCGGGATTTTCCTGTTCCACGAAGGTGGATTCAGTCTCGTTAACTCAAGCCAGACTTGCGACTCAGGCTAAATGCGCGCGGCCGCTTTAGGTGAAAAGCCAGCACGTATCGATGGCAGAGATCCTGATTCTCTAACGGCATTGATTGATTAATTGATTTAAGACTTTATTGACAGATTGCAATACGGCTCAATCGCCTTGCCGACAAGTTAAATGCGTTATCTATAGGCTAATTTTAAGTCCCTCATTACCTCAATCAATCAGATTATATTTCTTTAAACTTGCCTGCTGGATTGAATAATCAAATGAGATCTTGCTAGCGAAAATAATTAGTTAACTGTTATACAGAATTACGATACGGCTCTCTTACCCATTGATTGATGTATAGTCAATCTTTAACTTATCTCCAATGTGGTCTAACGGGTTGTTCTTTTGACTTTCACACAGACGACCGGGGTTCAAGACCCTAGTCGTCTCCTTCTTTTTGCAATATAGGAATAATTCAATTTGGTGCACGTTGAGAGCTATATAAAGAATGACATCCTCAATGCATGTAGATTTATAATATTTTAACTTAAAACCAGGCTACTTTGGCATATAATCATTAATATTATATTCAAAAAAATCATATTGGAAACACCGGGTTTTGAACCCCGGTCACTGGGTTGGCAGGCTTGAGCACTACCGCTGCACCACTGTGCCAGATGGGATAAATTCATTGTTTATACATTAATGAACGAGAGACCCGTGTTTAGAATATCCTTTGTTTTGAATGAAGTTTATCTCTTTATCCTCATTCATTAATGTGACGTCAACGGCTCATTCAATTTCTCAAATCTGTCAAACAGCGCATCTCATCAGACATCTTAATCCCAGTTACAATTAAAATAACCACATAATGTGTACATCGCACGAGCGAGCGCCACCGTCGCCACGGTATATATAACGTGCATTATTTAGGACAAAGTGAATTTAGTATCAGCATTTTGGGTCTATTTTACATTTCAAAAGCCCCCTCTGGAAGAATGGAGCACAAAAACGTAATTCAGAATGGTATAATGCAGATCGTAGACTGTGGGAATAGTTTCAGGAAACGAGCTGTCACTTTATTTGCGGGGGCGTGGCTCTGCGTGATCCGGCTAACTTGAACTTGAACTCTGCTTTCGACCAGGCTCAAACTTTTGGATCTGTTGTCATGGTGATTTGGAAAATCCACGTACATGGAACCGGAAAGTCCGGCTAACTCAGTTATCCAGTTAAAGTTATCCGGCTAACTCAGTTATCCAGGTACAAGAAACAGGGCCCAGGAGATGAAGCCAAATCTTTCCTTTGTACTCGAGACCTCGGAAGCTGGTACATAAAAGCTGTGAACCCCAAAGAAAAACGAAAGAAACTAATTCCCACGTTGGCCTCGTCGCCTTGTGAGCGGTAAGTAGAGACACGACTGGAAGCGGGATGAGCTCTAGCCACAGCATCGGAACCCTTCAATCCAATCCAATCCAACTTTATTTATAAAGCGCTTTAACAGCCACAGGGGCACAAAGTGCTGTACAGAGAGAGCATATTAAAAACTATAAGCAGCACTAAAAATAGATAAAAAGAAACAAGAGTAGCAAAACAGAGAAGAAAACAAAATAGGTAAACATAGGCAGCAATACAAATTTAAATAAATCAGAGTACTTAAAAAACATATATATATATATTTAAAAGCAAAGGACACAGTAACAAAACGATACAACAACAACACAGTAAGACAATAAGATCATAAAATCAACAAGCTACATGGTGTCGAAAGCCAGAGAGAAAAGGTGGGTCTTAAGGAGGCCTTTGAAACGGGGCAGTGATGAGGCCTAATCTGCAGCGGCAGCTCGTTCCACATTTTAGGGGCGACAACGGAGAAGGCACGGTCCCCCCTGAGCTTACGCCTAGTTGTAGGCACTACTAGGAGCAGCTGGTCAGCTGACCTGAGAGAGCGATAAGGTGTATAGACCTGCAACAGCTCAGAGAGGTAGGGTGGGGCAAGGTCATAAAGAGCTTTAAAAGCAAATAAAATAATTTTAAAATGAATCCTAAGGTGCACAGGGAGCCAGTGGAGTGAGGATAAAATCGGTGAGATGTGATCATATTTACGGGGTGCCAGTTAAAAGACGTGCAGCAACGTTGCGAGAAGAAGAAAAACATGAACTCTCGATATTCAGAAGCTGGAAAGCGTCGCCTCTCAGTGCACTGTGTGGTGCCCTATAATTATAGGCAGACAGGAAGTACAGTAGGCATGACCCCTCGGGTTGGAACGTAGCCAATCCCTCTCTGCAGGAGGGAGGGGCGTGTCTCTCTGTGTACCGCGTGGTGACCGTGAGAGCCCGTGGCACGGGGTAGAGAGTTGGAAAACATCTTTAATTTATATCGTCTAAAAGATGGAAAAACAAGAATACAGGCAACTTCAGGAAGGTTCATTGATCTCTAATTAAATGTTCGTCTCGTGGTGGTGTTGTTGTTGACGACAGAAAGGCCAGCATCATTTGTATCATGTTTTTCCTGAAGTTCATATTGTTTACTTTTCATCCTTGGTTAGCTTGATACAAAAAAAGAAGAAAGGATACACTGATGATGAATATCACAAATAGGCTTGTTCTCAACTAAAGATATTCCTAGTTTCACTCACAACTAGACCTGTTCTCAACTAAATATATTCCTAGTTTCACTCACAACTAGAGCTGTTCTCAACTAAATACATTACTAGTTTAACTCACAACTAGACCTGTTCTCAACTAAATACATTCCTAGTTTCACTCACAACTACTGTAGACCTGTTCTCAACTAAATATATTCCTAGTTTCACTCACAACTAGACCTGTTCTCAACTAAATACATTCCTAGTTTCACTCACAACAAGACATGTTCTCAACTAAATACATTCCTAGTTTCACTCACAACTAGACCTGTTCTCAACTAAATATATTCCTAGTTTCACTCACAACTAGACCTGTTCTCAACTAAAGATATTCCTAGTTTCACTCACAGCTAGACCTGTTCTCAACTAAAGATATTCCTAGTTTCACTCACAACTAGACCTGTTCTCAACTAAAGATATTCCTAGTTTCACTCACAACTAGACCTGTTCTCAACTAAAGATATTCCTAGTTTCACTCACAACTAGACCTGTTCTCAACTAAATATATTCCTAGTTTAACTCACAACTAGAGCTGTTCTCAACTAAAGATATGCCTAGTTTCACTCACAACTAGACCTGTTCTCAACTAAATATATTCCTAGTTTCAGTCACAACTAGACATGTTCTCAACTAAATACATTCCTAGTTTCACTCACAACTAGACCTGTTCTCAACTAAATATATTCCTAGTTTCACTCACAACTAGAGCTGTTCTCAACTAAAGATATTCCTAGTTTCACTCACAACTAGACCTGTTCTCAACTAAAGATATTCCTAGTTTAACTCACAACTAGACCTGTTCTCAACTAAAGATATTCCTAGTTTCACTCACAACTAGAGCTGTTCTCAACTAAAGATATTCCTAGTTTCACTCACAACTAGACCTGTTCTCAACTAAAGATATTCCTAGTTTAACTCACAACTAGACCTGTTCTCAACTAAAGATATTCCTAGTTTAACTCACAACTAGACCTGTTCTCAACTAAATACATTCCTAGTTTCACTCACAACTGTTTTCAATCGTATATTTAAATGAGAAATATGTTTTCCACATGGACAGCATGTATATACAGTAGCCGCTTTTATCCAAAGTGATTTACAACCTACGCCTCTCGTTCACTCACACATTCACACCCGACAGCAGAGGTGACCATGCAAGGTGCCAACCTGCTCATCGGGAGCAGTTAGGGGGTCAAGTGTCTCGCTCAAGGACACTGCTGGGGTAGGAGGAGGAGGAGGAGGAGGAGGAGGAGGAGGAGGAGGAGGAGGAGGAGGAGGATAAGGAGGAGGAGGAGGAGGAGGAGGAATCAGTGAATACCACGATCACAACACCAGCGGGAGTTCCACAAATCATGTTCAACCCAGATTCGGCTCAAACAAGGGACTAAACATGTTTCTCAATTATGCCACATCAATGTGGAACGCCCTACCCACAGCTGTAAAATAATGTGAATCCCTACCCTCTGTTGTGTAAACCTCATACTCTTTGGTTCACATATAATAACGATATACCTGTCCGTGTAGCAACACGAGCCAATACCTTACATGACACCCTCCTTCAAAACCGCTCTCAAAGAGCACCTACGGGTGGCTGCAATTCGAAACTGGCCCCGGTAAATGTCCAAACCCCCGCCCGCCCGCCCCCCCACCCACCGAACCCCCTCAAATGTACAATTTCTTCCCCCTCGAATATATATATATATGATTTTTTATGATCTCTTTCTCTTAAACAGTACTGTATATTGGTATGTCGTGTATTATATATATATGAATTGAAAATGGGGGACCCCGATCTTTCTTTCTCTGGTCTGCATCCCCTTAACAATTATGTGTATTGAGCTGTACTGTATTGTACCCATTCTGCAATCTGTTAAATAAACTTTTCAATCAATCAATCAACCAACCAATCAATCGAACCGGGAACCTTCCACTTACCAGACGACGACCGTTCTGCCTCTCTACCGCTACCCCCCAAACCCCCCCCCCATTCCCCCCACATGCAGCCAAGCAGAAGAGAGGACTCTTTTTTAAATCGAGCGCTTATCAGAGATGCGCTCATCATGTTTCAGGACATAACTCATTCAGCGTGCGGAAAGGAGCATTAAGAGAAACACTAATCGACACGGCGTCCTGGTCGACTGGGACCGAGCCGAGCGAGTAATTGAGTACGAGCGGCGGAGCGGCCTGCTCTCTCGCTCACGAGCCTGACTGAACGTGCTGCTGCTGTTTCTCTTAGTGTTTTTTATTTTGATTAGTCTCACAGATACAGTGTGTTTTCTTGATCAACATCCCTTATCGCCCGCCTGCCTGCCTCCGCCGGCTGGTCCCCACTCACAACCTGCTGATACCTGGTCGGGTTAAGTGAATGTTAATCCACGACGGGGGGAAAAACAGAGAGAGAGACGTTTCAATAAACATCTGGCGCAATCTAAGTCATTGTGATTCGACGGGTACATTATGGGTTTAAAATTTACTTTCTATTTAGCGCGGCTGGGTGGCGTAGCGGAGATTGCGCTCGTCACCAATGCAAGAGACTCCGGTCTCGACTCCCCGAGTCGGCATTGCCTGCGGCTTAGGCCAGTCGTCATACTATCTCAATTGGCAGAGGTAGCGGGTGGAAAGCCGATGGGTGGGGATTTGACGTTGTGGACAGCGACTCCTACAGGTCGGTTGGGTGACGCCTGCACAGCAGAGACAGGAAGTATCGGGGGCAGCGTGAGCCTCCCACGCGTTACTCCTCGCCACTGAGAGGCCGCGCTGTCTGGTGAAAAGATGCGACAGGCTGCCTCCTCGTGTACCGGAGGGGACACGTGATGCAAGGCTTCTATCCTCACTACAGCCGACCAGCGGGAGGCATAGTCGAGCAACGTTCAAGACAGGGGAGGGAAGAATTGGATAATACGAAATTGGGATGGGAGAAAAATAGAAAATGGGGAGAAAAAGTGGATTAAAAAAAAAATATTATATCACTGACATGATACTGAAAATGTGGTTTGTGTTGTTTCTCATTTCGTATGAACCGCCCCTTTAAAATCCCACATGGGAGTTTTAGAGACCCTGTCTGACGTGGGTGTAATGAGGAAAGGCAGTCCAGATTGCCAGAGAGAGCTACTAATACAGAAAGTGATGAGCGAGCAGGGCGGGATGTTTGAGTCGTGAATGGATATAACAGCATTATGGGACTTATTCCAAAGGGTCTGATCTGTGGCCCGTTCGACCTGGATGGAGATCGATGAAACACTGTGTGATGTCGGGGGTAAAATACAACACTATCAGCTCCAGTCCGTGATCATGAAGTAACAATCACCAAAATACAACATATTTAATAAAAATACAACATATATATTATATATTTTCTTCAGAATATTATTAGTACCTTGTCTACACATGTATTGTTCTCGTATTTCTCCTCATATTTATATGCAGAGTTAATTATTTTGTTTACACAGTTTATGTTTCTCATATTTTTATACGCAGAGTCAATTATAGTGTTTACACCGTTTATGTTTCTCATATTTTTATATTCAGAGTTAATTATATTGTTTGTACCGTTTATTTATCTCATATTCAGATCGAATTGCATTGCCTATATATGTATGTCGTTCTACTATTACCTTGCCCGTACCTGTGCCCATGCATGTTGCTACTGCCTGATGCCTGAATGTCCCCACGGGGATCAATAAAGGAATATCATATATATTTTTTTTTTTTTTTTTTTTTTATCTTCCAATATTTTAATCCAGAAACACAGAATGGGGTTCGTCGGTCACAGTTATCAGTTAGTCACTTTTAGAATGTGGTTTGTTGAAATTTATACAATGCATGCAATTTTTTTTTTCTTTTTATTATTGCAAAACAAAATTATTAAAAGTCAGTACTCAACACACAATGCATAATGAAACTAACAATTAAGGTGGTTAAAATGACATGCAAGTACAGAAACAGAAAACAAAAAAAATATATAATAATATTTTACCGTATACAGTGTATATCCAACGAAATTACCAATTATACCAATGTCTTATACAGGATATACCCCTAATACCTATTATCTAAAACCCTACAAACATATGCTCCAGCTCGAACCCCCCCCTCCCGGACCCCTCCTTGGATAGTACCTCCATTATCCCTCACTCCTAACCAGACACTACCATTATAAGCTAGCTTTTATTCTCTCCACCACTTCTAACCACATTGACATTTTGTATTCGTTGAGACCCAGAATTCTTGCTGTAGATATTTCTTGATAAATCACATCGAGATATGTAAGAAACCAAACCAAACGAATATCATATCTTACTTGTATTATTTCCAGATAAGAAATAAATTATTTATCATCATCATCTGATTCCACTTACTACCGTCACACTATATGCTATGGCATTAGATCGCAGAGCTTCATACCAGCCTAGAGAGGTGAATCCAGTCTCTCTCAGGAGCACAGAGGGCGATCACAGCGCTTCATACCAGCCTAGAGAGTAGAGCCATATGAAATCCTCGTTCACGGAATCGTGGACGGAATCGCGGAATTGAGCAATAAAAATGGAATAAAAAAATAAAAAATAAAAAAAATTATTTTGTTTTTATGTTGTGGGACTTGTACAGCACTTTGTTCAACTGTGTCAGTGCTGTAAAGTTTAAATCTTAGACAAACAAAACACTTTGCTTTCATGAAATATTGTAAGCCGTCATTTGAGGCTTTATAAAAGCAGCACAATGAACACAAATCTGTCAGTGCCGAGTCCGACCTCATCTTAAATAACAAACAGCATTGCTTGTTGTAGTTAACAAAGAGAGGCAGAGTTGATTTTGCAAAATAAAAAAATATATATATATATTTTTTTAATAATCACATTTTATGTTCATATTCGAATCCCATGCCCATCGAACGAAGCTTCGAAGCTTCGAAGTATTTAAGACAGCCCTATTAAATGGACTGTTATATCTTATTAAATTGTGGACATTTATTCATTCCCACTTATTAGACACTATTTGTGATGGTAAAATGAGCGCAGAAAGCAAAATACAGAATTCTGAAATATTAAAACGGAAAAAACAGAATTTGGAAAAAAATCAAATGGAATTTGGAAAAAAAAATTACGGATTTCATATGGCTCTACTAGAGAGGTGAATACAGTCTCTCTCAGGAGCACAGAGGGCGATCACAGCGCTTCATACCAGCCTAGAGCGGTGAATACAGTCTCTCTCAGGAGCACAGAGGGCAGGTAACGTGTGCTTGTCCTCGTCCCTGGCCAGAGCACCACAGTGGCTGATTATGAGAGGACAATAGGACAATACTGTATTTAGCGATGACACGGAATGGATGAAAAGAGACCACTCTTCCAATGCCTGACCCCAATCGACCTTTCCATTGTTGCAGAGAACGGGTTTAATAAAGGCCCCGATCAGTGATCCAAATGTGAAGAAATGGATAGAGCCGCCACCACAAACAAGAAGTATAATAATTTAGACATGCTGTCGTTAGTCGACTGACTGAGCTCTGGGTACAAGGACCAACACTATGGACAACAGGTGATAATGAGTTTTTCAATTGTAGTCCCTGTATTTTGTGTCTGTAAAAGGTTTGCTGACATTGGTAATATTTGTAAACACTGATGTAAAAACGGGTCTATATTCTGAATATGATATACAATGAGTTAGTAAAGTTATAGATGGTGTATTTTTCATCTACAGATCAAACCCTTCAAGAATGTATGTCAATATACCTCAAATTGCTACCTGTATAAAGGTCACTGATTGGACCTTTCAATGGGTAATGTGTTTGACTTTGCATCCATTTTCTATTCTAATACCAAATGTTATAAAGTGGGGAGACAAAAATATAATATTATTGTATTTATTATTTAATATGGTATATAATGTTTTACACAAATAGCATTATGTAACTCTTTCACAAAATCGTCCAGACCCACAGCACAACTACATGTAAGAGGGATGGATGGAGAGATAGAGGGAGGGATGTAGGGATGGAGAGATGGATTAATGGAGAGAGGGAGAAAGGGGGGGATGGAGAAATGGAGAGAGGGATATACGGATGTATGGAGAGTGGTAGGGGTGGATGAATGGAGAGAGGTAGAGAGGGAGGGATAGAGGAATGGAGATAGGGAGATAGGGAGATATGGAAAGAGGGAGGGATGGATGAATGTAGAGGCTGGGGGAATAGTGGAAGGGATGGAGGAATGGAGAGAGAGAGATGGCGAGCCCAGTGCTGGCTGGTGGGACTTTAAGAGGCAGGGGGGAGGTGGATGCATAGGGAGAGGGATGGGTGGGGGGGAGAGAGAGGGATATGTGGTGAGTGGGAGGAGGGAGGAGGGGAGAGAACATGACTGTGTGGTTAAAGTGTGCCTTGGAGAAAGGGAATATAGAAGAGGGGGAGGAGGAGAGGGAGGGATGGAGAAAGGGAGAGAGGAGAGGGTTATAGTGTGCTGGGGGAATAGAGGAGAGAGGTTGACAAGAATATGTGTGGAGTGGGAGTGGGAGGGTGGAGAGGTGTGTGTGGGAGGAGGGATGGCGAGAGATGTGGGGGAGAGGTGTGTGTGGGCAGGGTGTAGAGAGGTGTAGGGGGGAGACATTAGGGGTGGGGGAAAATCGATACATAGTAGTATCGCGATACTTTGCATGGCGATACTGTATTGATACAGGGACGCCAATTATCGATATTTAATTATTTATAAAAAAAGTAAAATAAAAAAAAAATTGTATACGGACGTTGCATTGTTCATTTCAATACCTGTAATAGTACAGTAGTCCACACACACACACATGTGCATTCAGTTAAGTTGGAATATGACTGTAATACAAACAGTTCAGTTTGTCAGGTACATGCAACACAGATTACAGTGTTTACATCTGTCTGCTTGAGAAAATACCATGTTCTGCAATAAAAATTATTGAAGTGAGATGAACAGACTGAAAACTTTATTTATTATTAGATAAAACACGTTGACAAAGTTTTACTTTGCAGTTGAAAAAAGGCAATACATCGCAATATATCACAATATTAAAACCGCAATGCCACTCAGCATATCGTAATATATTTAGTATCGCAATAATATCGTATCGTGACTCAAGTATCGTGATAGTATCGTATCGTGAGGCCTCTGGTGATTCCCACCCTAGGAGAGAGGTGTGTGGGCAGGGTGGAGAGATGTGGAGGGGGGAGGGTGGAGAGAGGTGGAGGGGGGAGGGTGGAGAGAGGTGGATGGGGGAGTGTGTGTGGA
>NW_028171103.1:251541-259041 GCF_963971535.1 Notolepis coatsorum
CTATCTCTCTCTCGTCTCTCTCTCTCTCTCTCTCTCTCTCCTCTCTCTCTTCTCTCTCTCTCTCTCTCTCTCTCTCTCTCTCTCTCTATCTCTCTCTCTCTCTATCTCTCTCTCTATCTCTCTCTCTCTCTTCTCTCTCTCTCTCTCTCTCTCTCTCTCTCTCTCTCTCTCTCTCTCTCTCTCTCTCTCTCTCTCTCTTCTATCTATCTATCTACCCCCCCCCCCCTACCCCGCTCCTCAAGTCTCACTCCGAGGGTAAATCTTAAGACAGACTGAAAGCAGAAAAAGGACATGAAAGAGTTTCCACCAGCCGGGGCCCGGAATGGGAGAAGGCTCCTTCAAAAGGAAAACATCAGTTGGCTTAAGGAAAGTGATTCCGACGGAACACAAACACAGGGACCCGTCTTCTCCCCACGGACTCATACGAAACCCATCAGCGGGAAATAACCTGCATGTGACAGCACCGCCCCCAGCCATGGATATGAAGGTGGCCTCACTGCGGGGGGTTGATTAATTATCTCGCATAACCTCCTTTTTTTTTTCCCGCCGACTGCGCCTGTAAGTATTTGTCAAAATTTTAGCTTTGTCCTTTTGAAACTGTGCTCAGGGCTGCCAGGTTCCCCACAAGGACGGGGAAATGATAACGCTGCCCACAGCTCTCCTGCACAGCACTGGGACGGGGGCCGTTTAAAAAATATATTAAAAACACTATCATGTCTACTAAAATAACACTTATCGAATGATATTGTTGTAACCGAGTGGATTTGAACCTGGGAGCATATAGGATGCACGAGCGGTCACACTAACATGCTGAGCTAAAGGGTCTGAGCTGTGCTGGTTGACTGTAGTTTACACTAACCTGCTGAGCTAAAGGGACTCATTAGCAGGTGCTGGTTGACTGTAGTTTACACTAACCAGCTGAGATAAAGGGACTCGTTAGCAGGTGCTGGTTGACTGTAGTTTACACTAACTGCTGAGATAAAGGGTCTGAGCTGTGCTGGTTGACTGTAGTTTACACTAACCAGCTGAGATAAAGGGTCTTGTTAGCATGTGCTGGTTGACTGTAGTTTACACTAACCAGCTGAGATAAAGGGTATTGTTAGCAGGCGCTGGTTGACGGTAGTTTACACTAACCTGCTGATATAAAGGGACTCGTTAGCAGGTGCTGGTTGACTGTAGTTTACACTAACCAGCTGAGATAAAGGGACTCGTTAGCAGGTGATGGTTGACTGTAGTTTACACTAACCAGCTGAGATAAATGGGCTCGTTAGCAGGTGATGGTTGACTGTAGTTTACACTAACCTGCTGAGATAAAGGGGCTCGTTAGCAGGTGATGGTTGACTGTAGTTTACACTAACCTGCTGAGATAAAGGGACTTGTTAGCAGGCGCTGGTTGACTGTAGTTTACACTAACCTGCTGAGATAAAGGGACTTGTTAGCAGGTGCTGGTTGACTGTAGTTTACACTAACCAGCTGAGATAAAGGGACCTGTTAGCAGGTGCTGGTTGACTGTAGTTTACACTAACCAGCTGAGCTAAAGGGGCCCGTTAGCAGGTGCTGGTTGACTGTAGTTTACACTAACCAGCTGAGCTAAAGGGGCCCGTTAGCAGGTGCTGGTTGACTGTAGTTTACACTAACCTGCTGAGATAAAGGGACTCATTAGCAGGTGATGGTTGATTGTAGTTTACACTAACCTGCTGAGATAAAGGGACCTGTTAGCAGGTGCTGGTTGACTGTAGTTTACACTAACCTGAGATAAAGGGACTCGTTAGCAGGTGCTGGTTGACTGTAGTTTACACTAACCTGCTGAGATAAAGGGACTCGTTAGCAGGTGCTGGTTGACTGTAGTTTACACTAACCTGCTGAGATAAAGGGGCTCGTTAGCAGGTGCTGGTTGACTGTAGTTTACACTAACCTGCTGAGATAAAGGGACTCGTTAGCAGGTGCTGGTTGACTGTAGTTTACACTAACCTGCTGAGATAAAGGGGCCTGTTAGCAGGTGCTGGTTGACTGTAGTTTACACTAACCTGCTGAGATAAAGGGACTCGTTAGCAGGTGCTGGTTGACTGTAGTTTACACTAACCAGCTGAGCTAAAGGGGCCCGTTAGCAGGTGCTGGTTGACTGTAGTTTACACTAACCTGCTGAGCTAAAGGGGCCCGTTAGCAGGTGCTGGTTGACTGTAGTTTACACTAACCTGCTGAGATAAAGGGGCCCGTTAGCAGGTGCTGGTTGACTGTAGTTTACACTAACCAGCTGAGCTAAAGGGGCCCGTTAGCAGGTGCTGGTTGACTGTAGTTTACACTAACTGCTGAGATAAAGGGACTCGTTAGCAGGTGCTGGTTGACTGTAGTTTACACTAACCTGCTGAGATAAAGGGACTTGTTAGCAGGTGCTGGTTGACTGTAGTTTACACTAACCTGCTGAGATAAAGGGACTCGTTAGCAGGTGCTGGTTGACTGTAGTTTACACTAACCAGCTGAGATAAAGGGACTTGTTAGCAGGTGCTGGTTGACTGTGACCGACCCATCGGTAGTTTACAATGAGAGAGAAAAAATATAGAGCACTTATAAATATAAAGTGAGTGTATACTGTCTGCAGATAAGTTGGAGGACGTTCAAAAGGACTTTCATTCCTCTGATATAACGGCTGCAGAACTCAATAACTGTTAGGAACGTCTGACCACTAAGTGTGTCTGACTCTTAAACCACCAAAACCGTATGACGTCATTCCAGTTAGGGTACTGTACCTTGTGTATACTGCACCTTGTGTACACGGTTCACTTTTACTCATACTCATAGTATATATTCAGATTCAAATTATATATTGCTTACGTTGATTGTAACGCACAATATAACTGAAACACACATTTTTTCTCATACTTTTATATTCAGAGTTAATTATAATGTTTACACTGTTTATCTTTCTCATATTTTTAATATTCAGATCAAATTGTATTGCCTATATTTATGTCTTGCTACTACTTAGCTTATCTTATCGTATATCATCATCTGCGTCTAGGTATGAATAATCACACGTTGGCTGATCTGGTATTGACTGCAGGGTAACAGGGAGTGTGATACAGTAACAGACTTAAACAATAATTTCAGAAATCCTTCTGTGAGAAATCTGATGTAACATGTGTGTTTTTCTATCATCAATCCATGGTGGTGAAACACAGCATTGGACGAGCTGACGTCTCAATATGTTTGTATTGATCGCATGGAAACTTGTCGTTGCCCAGATCAATCATATTGTACAGTCGACCCTCTGTCTCACTTAATATCACGTTGACCAAGAACCTGACCGCTGTCATATATACATCTGTTATATATGTATATATAGTATACTATGTACATAATATATTATACTTATACTGTATATATTTATATAAGTAATTTATATAACATATTTATAAAACAAATATATATATAGAACTGATAATAGATAATATAAGTCATATATATATATATATATATATATATATATATATATATATATATATATATATATATATATATATATATATATATATATGCTTTACCTTTATTTACCTACCTATATGGTAGATGTGCTGAGCATGTATAATTATTTTCAGCAACATGTTCACATCTGGGATCTGCCCAGTACAACCACAGTCTGACACTGTTGACCACTAGGAGCTGCCCAGTACAACCACAGTCTGACACTGTTGACCACTAGGAGCTGCCCAGTACAACCACAGTCTGACACTATTGACCACTAGGAGCTGCCCAGTACAACCACAGTCTGACACTGTTGACCACTAGGAGCTGCCCAGTACAACCACAGTCTGACAGTTGACCACTAGGAGCTGCCCAGTACAAACCACAGTCTGACACTGTTGACCACTGGGAGCTGCCCAGTACAACCACAGTCTGACAGTTGACCACTAGGAGCTGCCCAGTACAAACCACAGTCTGACACTGTTGACCACTGGGAGCTGCCCAGTACAACCACAGTCTGACAGTTGACCACTAGGAGCTGCCCAGTACAACCACAGTCTGACACTGTTGACCACTAGGAGCTGCCCAGTACAACCACAGTCTGACAGTTGACCACTAGGAGCTGCCCAGTGCAACCACAGTCTGACACTGTTGACCACTAGGAGCTGCCCAGTACAACCACAGTATGACACTGTTGACCACTAGGAGCTGTCCAGTACAACCACAGTCTGACACTGTTGACCACTAGGAGCTGCCCAGTGCAACCACAGTCTGACACTGTTGACCACTAGGAGCTGCCCAGTACAACCACAGTCTGACACTGTTGACCACTAGGAGCTGCCCAGTTATATAAATCAGTTCTATAAATATATTTCAAGCACGGCCAGAAGCTCATCCAGCAACAACGTATAATTTGATGAATATGGTGTTCACATTCTGACCAGCGCTGGTGTTCATTTATATGGAGCTGTTCTTATTGTCATTGCTCCCAGGTCGCCTAGACAAGCTATTACTTCCTTCCCAGAATTAATATCTACTCTGAAAGGAGCTCAATATGCGTCACTTTCTATTTCAGCTCAAACAGGCCCAGTAATCTTCTCTGCCATAGCGGCCCAGTGGGTCATGCTACAACCTGTGACCACTTTCATCTAGACAACGTGGGTCCTTGGCAATCACAAGAGTACGAATATTTTTAGTTTGCCTCGAATAATCCCACGGCACTACTTGAACAGTAAATCAATCAGGTATGAATGAGCTCAACATGTAGAAGGGCATATACACGACTTGAAAAGGCAATATACTGTATATATATATTGTGCCTAAATTAATTCGAATAAATTTTTTTAAACAATGATTTAGTATGTGTTGCTCTTTACCATGTATAGGGATGGGTACCTTTCACATTTGAACCGATACGGTACCGGTACCTGTGAATCGATACCGGTACCCAATGGTACCTTTTTTCGGTACTTTAGTCTAAAAAAAATGTAATTTACCTACCTCAGTCGTGAAAAAAAAATCCTAATTTCAAATAACTACAATTTCGACAGTTTTCGGCTTGCCATTGTCCAACTGCTTTGTTGTTGAATCAAGTCAAATCCTAGGTAAGCATATATTGTGCGTGTGAACGTTGACATGAAAAGAAAAAAGTAAAAATATATATATATATATATATATATATATATATATATATATATATATATATATATATATATATAAAAAAAAAAAAAAAAAAACGTTTTTTTTTTGGTATCTCACTTGATTCGATACTCGGTAGTACCGACGTGTTTCGGTTCGGTACCTCAAAAGAACCGAATTCGGTACCCATCCCTGTCCATGTAGGCCTCATGTTGTGAACCCGTCTCGATATGACTATGATACCACAGGTCCCTCCACAGTCCCCCCAGGATGTCACAGAGTTTTGACCACAGAATGGAAAAACATTTAGTCACACCTTTATCAAATGTAATCGAATACGTACATCATTTGGAATGGTAGAATAGAATAGTGATATTCAAACAACCGTGCAGCACACTGAATGCAGAGACAACCAAGGTGCTGCTAACCTGCTCATCAGGAACAGTTGGGGGTTAAGTGCCTTGCTCAAAAACTCTCGTCTTGGGACAGGCTGAGCCGGGAGGAGCCGGGATCGAACTGGGAACCTTTTCAGATTACCAGACGACCGCTCTACCTCCTGAGCCACTGCCGCAGTTCAGTCAATCAATCGTTTAATTAATTCAGTCAATCAATCAATCAATCATTCAATCAATCAATCCACCCAACAGCATCAGCATGCACAGTTGGTGGCTCCCTACTAGCAAGAATTAGACGATACAAGAATTAAGAGTCCAAGCAAGTCTTAGAAAACTGCAGTCATTCACTTTCATCTCCAGCAGACTACTGTAATAGTGGCAGGGCTCCCTTGTTCCCAGCTGTATATGTACCGCTACACTTTGCTAGCGCCATATCACAGCTGTATACAGTATGCACCACTGTATGTCATGTATGTTGTGTATGTCATAAATGTCATTATGAATTGAAAATGGGGGACCCTGATGTAAACAAGACGAAAGCATTTCTCTGGTCTGCATCCCCTTAACAATTGTGTGTATTGAGCCGTACTGTATTGTACCCATTCTGCAATCTGTTAATAAAGTTTTCAATCAATCAATCAAACCACTACACTTTGCTAGCTTCATATAACAGCTGTATATATACCACTACACTTTGCTAGCTTCATATAACAGCTGTATATATACCACTACACTTTGCTAGCTTCATATAACAGCTGTATATATATACCACTACACTTTGCTAGCTTCATATAACAGCTGTATATATACCACTACACTTTGCTAGCTTCATAATAACAGCTGGGCAAATTAACATAGACCGGAATGAACTTTAGATCTCCCGGGGCGACGGCATGTTGTGTAATTTTATTTTACTTACTCAGAAGCATTTTATAGTCTTACCTAAACTACAATCCAGGACACTTATTTGACACTTACTCTCTGAAGTTGTGTTCCTTCCGACTTCTCAAGACTTATCAAGAGTCTGTTCACTGGAGGCAGACATCTTCATTAGAACATCAAATTTGTTATTTTCACTCCAAGTCACATTGGATTCATCATGGCAGCACAGAGTAAACAAACCAAGTAAAGTTATGACACGTCTCCATTAGCTATGTTCAGCCTGGCTGAGGATGTGCCCATGGCCAGGTTTGGTATGTTATGGTTGGGTTTGCGTCTCCATTGTGTTTCGTTTAAACTCTCTGGTTGCTAGGCAACCTTTTTTAAAATTCACACCAACAACTGTTCTACACAAACTAAACCAAGATAGTTTAGAACCAGCCAGGTCTGGCCAGGTTCTAAAGACAATGCAGATGGTCACTGTCCACAGCTAAACCATGGCTAAACCACGGCTAAACCACAGCTAAACCATGGCTAAACCCCGGCTAAACATTGGCTAAACCACGGCTAAACCCTGGCTAAACCCTGGCTAAACCACGGCTAAACCCTGATGAACAAGGTCTTGGTCGCCGAAGAGTAAACCGAGCGATTAACTAAATCCAGTAAGAACACGGAGCCCCTGCACCCCTGAGCCTACAGCTGATCTGGGCTCAGTCTTAACCAGAGCTCCTCCTCCGCCTCCTATTGGACCTATTTTTCTTCACAGTTGCAGATAAAGATTAGGCTACACTAATATTATAGTATTAAAAAAAACTGCTGAGTTATATTCATTAAAGAAAGTTGATTTAATAAAAAATAAATACTCATTCAATCAGATTAATCACTTTATTCAAATTGAGGATTTCGTTTGAGGATATTTATAAAAAAATATAATAATAAAAAAAAAAATACGTTATTTTGAAAAGATTTTATTTTTATTTTAATATTTTTTTATTAAAAATGAAGGTTCGAACGTTCGTTCGAAAAACCCTGACGAAGTTCGAATCCCAAAAACAGGCTTCGGGGACAGCCTTACCTCCTATTGGACCCCGCTAATCCCAGCGCTCCTCCTCCTCCTCCTATTCGA
>NW_028171103.1:264041-302628 GCF_963971535.1 Notolepis coatsorum
GGTAAAAAATATATATATATCGGATACAAAAAATAATAAAAAATTTATAATAAATAAAATAAGAAATAACCATTCAGTACATTTATATCTATGTGTTAATTTGTTACATTTAGTTTCACTAAGTTAGGAAAGTAATGTTTTAAGTCAAGCCTGATGTTGCCTCTTGCACAAAGAATGATCCCCGTCTCTTCCACACAGTGAGAGTGAGGCATACAGTTTATTAATTGAATGAATGAAGTTAATTTTTTTGTCTTTGTTTACAACAAATCAAAAACACACTTGTGATCCTTTACAATTCTTAAAAACAAAAGATATTTTAATATATATAAAAAAAGAAACGTGGATTAAATATATATTTTTTCAACTTTTTTGGAAAAAGAATTTGGACAATGGGTATCGGATCGGTATCGGTATTGGCCGATACCCAAACCCAGGTATCGGTATCGGGACTCAAAAAGTCGGATCGGTGCATCCCTAGTAGAAACAGGTTGAGGTAGAAACAACTAGGTTGAAGTAAAAGCATGTTGAGGTAGAAACAGGTGTGATACAGCCTTCTAGGTAGAAGACGGTGTGCTACAGCCTTCTAGGTATGCAGGAGGGGGTTGATGATGCATCTACATGCCGGCCAACTGTGTGACAGAGTAAATGATTTGTACCAGAAACTGTCACGCTTACAGGCACGCTGACGTTTGTCAGACATACAGCCATTTTGGTTTGAAATTACTTCTTGCCAGGGGACTGTGATGGTTTCTCTCCATAGAGAGCACCTTTATACTATTACAGTGATTATAAATGTAAATGTGCTGTACATTTATATAGCAGCTTCTATCCAAATCGCTTTACAACGTATGCCTCACATTCACCCATTCACGCACACGTCCACACACCGACGGCGGAGGCGACCGTGCGAGGTGCCGAGCTGCTTATCTGGAGCAGTTAGGGGGTTAAGTGTCTCGCTGGGGAGGAGCCAGAAGGACCGGGAACCTTCTGATTACCAGACGAGCGCTCTACCTCCTGAGTCACTGTTGCCTCTATTATACAGTGATTATACTCCGAGCAGCTTGAGGAATGACTCAATCATGCTTCAGTATTGCTGGCTGGCTCAAGCACAGTGTATTTACCAACACGGAACCAATCTCTGAGCCATGTTGCGTTGGAAATTACTGTTATGGCCCATCGCAATGGTTGGCCAGAGGCGTACAGCCGTGGTGGAAGCAGAGGGGGGTTGTGAAGAGCGAAACGGCATGGCCTGAGGCCTACTGTAGCCGTGTGACATGCTGTGCTTCATGCACAAGCAAACCAAGGCCTCTCTCCACAGTGGGCCATCAGTTCGCCAGCTTTAATGTGGTACCATAATGAGGTAATTTATAAGGCTGATATTCTATATTCTATAATCATATTTCAAATCGCATGTGTCCGGATTGGCAGAATTCAGTACTGTCTCTACACAATCTCCTGTTTAATCATCTTCCCTTTATTAATTTGCTTAGATCTTTTGTACACATGATCTCGAGAAGGTGCTGAATGAGCTCAGTGGCAATTGATTTATTTTTTCCTTCATGTCTGGTCATTTTTAGCATGGTGTTATTCATATTGGTAGCAGACACAGCCTTCTATGTTTGATACTTTGAATCTAATGAATATTTTCGCAAAACAGAATAAACAAGTCTGTCCGTGGAGGTCGGGCAGGCCCCTGGCACACTGTTGTTTACCAATGCAGGGGCCACAGTTTAACATGTAAGCGTACATTTGGTTCATGGTTTCTCAATATGGTCTTGTTTTGATTTGTGATGTCGGATGAAATATGTGTAAGAATTATGTGTAATAATCTGTTTTGTGAAGTAATTGCAGGCTCTGCAAATGTAAACAAACATGCATCCTCTGAAACATAATAGTTCAGCTTTAACACAGCATTAGTTCAACTTTAACCCTTTCACTGCCGCACTACCAAACGGTTAACCCTTTCACTGCGACAATACACATAAGGTATAAGGTTAAGGTTAACCACACAACAGCAGGATAACCATTTCACTGCCATAACCGTTGGTAGTGTGATAGTAAAGGGTTAACATTGTGTAGTGTGGCAGTGAAAGGGTTAACACAGCCCGGTGGCATGTGTTCTCTCAGCTTTAACACAGCATGGTGGCATATTAAATGTCTACCTAGTTATGTTAACAAGCACAATGGCTGCAGGCAACAGTTTTGACACACGTCTCGGAAGCATAATGTCAGCCTGATGACTCATAGCTGATGGCTGGAGAAACCATTTGCATCGCAAGGCCATTATTACGGTCTGTTCTATTTGCAAGACATTTGCATACAGTGAGAGCCTCATGTTGATTATGGGATAGGATGACGTTGCAGGTATTGGCTAGAGCTAGACCCTCGAGTTAGCTCACAAAATATTGATTGCAAAAATCGTTCATTTCAGTTTTCATACGAATTAAAATGGTTTATATTGTGCAGGTGGCCATGGCCAGGTATTCAAATCGATCAACATTAACCTGATAACCTGGCTGCTGCCCCTTATTATTACATAATTACATCTTGCTGACTGTTATTCTAAAGGGTTGCCTCACTGTTTGGAAGCGAGCTGGGGCCATGGGACCACTTCTAGAGTAGAGAAGAGAAGAGAAGAGGAGAACAGAGGAGAGGAGAGGGGAGGATGGGAGAGGAGATAAGAGGAGAGACAAGAAGAGGAGTTAAGAGAAGAGGAGAAGAGATAATAGGAGGATAGGAGAAGGGAAGATAAAAGAAGAGGAGAGAAGATGAGAGGAGAGAAGAGAATATAAGAGACGATAACAGAAGAGAACAGATGAGAGAAGAGAAGAGGAGAACAGATGAGATGAGTGGAGAGGAGAGGGGGCAGATGAGAGGAGAGGAGAGAGCAGAGGAGAGGATAGGAGAGGATAAGATAGGGGAGGAGAGGAGAGGAGAGGAGGAGGGAAACCATCATTTTGGAATTGCAACATCCTCGTCGTGTGATGCCACGATGAACCCTGTCGCTTGGAAAACAATGACATCCCATTCCAATAAAGTTGAGTGTTTGACAACTAAAGTGTCAGTCTTTGTTCTCCACCCACCCCCGTCATCACCATCTCAATAGGGGTCAACCGAGGCAACCTGTGGCCGCTGCAAATGGAGAAATCTTGAAATTGCCTCCAGGTGCCATTAAGGTGCTGATTTACAAGAGGCTCGGCTAACGGGGATCACAGGAAGTCGAGCGTGGAGGAGTGCGTGCGACGTGCAACACAGAGTGACGGAGAGCAGAGCCGGAGAGTTGGAGAGCAGAAGACTAACAGAGAGAGAGTATGTGCTCTGTGTGACTCTGTGTGATAGCATGTACAATAATGCTGTATATATAGAGTAGAATAGAATAGAATAAAAGTACTTAGACTGAGGTAAATTCAGCGCCACAGATCACTAACGATGAACATTCAGTTAAAAAAGTCACAAATAAGAATAAGAATAGGAATAAGAATAAAAAAATTAATTTCATAAAAATGTAAATGCACAGTCAGAGATGTATTTATATACATTCTAAAATTCGGAAATATACAGTCTGAAAATATACAGTAATATACAGTAACATGTACAGTGACATGTTAATATATGTATAACTATAGTACAATGTAAATGTACAGGAATATATACATGATATACCATACATACATATATATATATATATATATATATATATATATATATATAAATATACACATATGTCTGTACATACCTGCATATAATCCCTTTTACATATCTGTAGATACCCTATATCTGTACATCCCTTACCTACTCTTACTAGTTACGCTGCTGGCCAGTATGATTTACTACCATAGGGTCTGTATACCTGTATAACTGTACATATGTAAACTATGTACATACATCTGATTAGCACATCGTATACCCAGTTTAATCTACTTTGTAGATTGTATATTACTATTGCACTTTACTGTTACATTTGCACTCTGGTCGAATCTAATCGAATCAAATCTAATCTAATCTAATCTAATCTAATGCTATGGTAGAATAAGACTAACAGCAGATGAGAGAGTGACATGCAAGTAGAATAAGTAGTACACTATTCCTTTTTAAGTACTTGGATACCCAAATTATTATTTTGAAAATTGTGTGTGTGTGTGTGTGTGTGTGTTTATGTGTGTGTGTGTGTGTGTGTGTGTGTGTGTGTGTGTGTGTGTGTGTGTGTGTGTGTGTGTGTGTGTGTGTGTGTGTGTATGTGTGTGTGTGTGTGTGTGTGTGTGTGTGTGTGTGTGTGTGTGTGTGTGTGTGTGTGGATGTGTGTGTGTGCGTGCGTGCCTGTGTGTGTGTGTGTGTGTGTGTGTGTGTGTGTGTGTGTGTGTGTGTGTGTGTGTTTGGGGGGGGGGGGGGGGGTATAAAGTTAATTAGTTTAACGTGTGTAATCTAATCAATTGAAATCCCAACCTTCCATTGTATTTTCCAATGTTAGTAACGGATACACACAATGCAATTATCGCCAAATAATGTACCAGTTATGTCAGTGATGCTGGTGTCTTGGTATCTGTGACATGCACTGGATGAGTAATGTAGCCTGTCAGCATCAATGTGCTATTATCCATCCCATAATATGCAGGGTATGGGCCCTGTATACGGAGAGAGATAGGGAGAGAGAGAGATAGAGAGAGAGAGAGAGAGAGAGAGACTGACAGAGAGATAAATTAAGACAGAGAGAGAGAGACAGAGACAGAGTAACTAAGAGAGAGAGCGAGAGACTAAGATTGAGAGAGACACAGAGATAGAGAGAGACAGAGAGAGCAACTAAAACAGAGAAACTAAGATTGAGAGAAAGACAGAGAGAGAGAAAGAGAGAGAGAGAGAGAGACAGAGCGAAATAGACACAGAGAGAGAGAAATACAGAGAAAGAGAGACAGATACATAGAGAGAGGGAGACAGAGAGAGAAATATACAGAGAGAGATAGAGAGACAGAGACAGAGATACAGAGACAGAGAGAAAGAGACAGATAGAGACATAGGGAGAGATATAGACAGAGAGAGACATAGAGAGAGATACACTCTTAAAACCCTAATTGACATTCACGTAAAACAGAACAAAAACAAAATATATTCCTGCTTTGTCGATTTTGAAAAAGCTTTTGATTAAATTTGGCACAAATGTCTTTTCTTCAAAATTCTAGAAAGTGGTGTTGGAGGAAATACATATGACTTGATCAAATCCATGTACACAAAAAACAGATGTGCTGTTAGAATTGGCAATAAAATAACACATTTCTTCACCCAGGGTCTCGGAGTCCGCCAGGGGTGCAATTTAAGCCCAACATTGTTTAATATATATAAATGAATTAGCAAAGTTATTGCTAATTAATGCTGAGGGAGAGAGAAAGTTAGAGAGATATAGAGAGACATACAGATATAAAGAGACAGAGCGAGACATAGCTATATACAGAGATAGATAGATAGAGAGATAAAGAGAGAGAGATGGAGAGAGAGAGATAAAGAGAGAGAGGGATAGAGAGAGAGATAAAGAGAGAGAGGGAGATATAGAGAGATAGATAAAGAGAGATAGGGAGAGAGAGATAGAGAGATAAAGAGAGAGAGGGAAAGAGACATATTGATATTGTGTTCTAATCCATCATCCAGTGCTGAATGTCAGGCTCTCATCCTGCTAACAACGTTACGCAACTCAGACTGTTTGTTCCCCTGGAGAAATGTCACAGGGCTGTTGGATTATTTTTTATACACGCCAGATTTTTATAATACCTTACTTATGAAATAAATATAGACACGTGTTCAAAACAGGGCCAGGATTAGTCTCCGCTCAACCATTTGTGCAGAAATAACGACACAAAAGGAATGCACTTTGCACGCAAGACGTGAATCAAAGGGCTTTGCTGCTGCACAGATTTCTGGGAAGCTATTCTGTAGCAAAGTCTGGCAGGAACTAGCCGTCTAACGACTCATGTGTGATCATGTCACCAAACATGTTTGCCGCTTTGAAGATAAATGTCGCTACCACTTTGTTTGAAGGGGTGTTCACACGGCTGACATAACAACACATAAACATGACATAGCACTGTAAATCACGAACATGTCAAATTAAATGGAAAAACCACCCTGAATAAATTAGTGGAGAAACATAAGGAATGCAGATGTACCCATACACTGGTGTGCGTGTGCATGAGAAAGCAGAGCAGGACCAGCTGATCCAAGAGGAAAATATCCATCCACATGACACTAACTCTAACCCATCCACAGGACACTAACTCTAACCCATCCACAGGACACTAACACTAACCCATCCACAGGACACTAACTCTAACCCATCCACATGACACTAACTCTAACCCATCCACAGGACACTAACTCTAACCCATCCACATGACACTAACCCTAACCCATCCACAGGACACTAACCCTAACCCATCCACATGACACTAACTCTAACCCATCCACAGGACACTAACCCTAACCCATCCACATGACACTAACTCTAACCCATCCACAGGACACTAACTCTAACCCATCCACATGACACTAACTCTAACCCATCCACAGGACACTAACTCTAACCCATCCACAGGACACTAACACTAACCCATCCACAGGACACTAACTCTAACCCATCCACATGACACTAACTCTAACCCATCCACAGGACACTAACTCTAACCCATCCACATGACACTAACTCTAACCCATCCACAGGACACTAACTCTAACCCATCCACATGACACTAACTCTAACCCATCCACAGGACACTAACTCTAACCCATCCACAGGACACTAACACTAACCCATCCACAGGACACTAACTCTAACCCATCCACAGGACACTAACTCTAACCCATCCACAGGACACTAACACTAACCCATCCACATGACACTAACTCTAACCCATCCACAGGACACTAACTCTAACCCATCCACAGGACACTAACACTAACCCATCCACAGGACACTAACACTAACCCATCCACAGGACACTAACACTAACCCATCCACAGGACACTAACCCTAACCCATCCACATGACACTAACACTAACCCATCCACAGGACACTAACCCTAACCCATCCACAGGACACTAACACTAACCCATCCACAGGACACTAACACTAACCCATCCACAGGACACTAACTATAACCCATCCACAGGACACTAACTCTAACCCATCCACAGGACACTAACCCTAACCCATCCACAGGACACTAACTCTAACCCATCCACAGGACACTAACTCTAACCCATCCACAGGACACTAACTCTAACCCATCCACAGGACACTAACTCTAACCCATCCACAGGACACTAACTCTAACCCATCCACAGGACACTAACTCTAACCCATCCACAGGACACTAACACTAACCCCATCCACATGACACTAACTCTAACCCATCCACAGGACACTAACTCTAACCCATCCACAGGACACTAACCCTAACCCATCCACAGGACACTAACTCTAACCCATCCACATGACACTAACTCTAACCCATCCACAGGACACTAACTCTAACCCATCCACAGGACACTAACTCTAACCCATCCACAGGACACTAACTCTAACCCATCCACAAGACACTAACTCTAACCCATCCACAGGACACTAACTCTAACCCATCCACAGGACACTAACTCTAACCCATCCACAGGACACTAACTCTAACCCATCCACAGGACACTAACTCTAACCCATCCACATGACACTAACTCTAACCCATCCACAGGACACTAACTCTAACCCATCCACAGGACACTAACTCTAACCCATCCACAGGACACTAACTCTAACCCATCCACAGGACACTAACACTAACCCATCCACAGGACACTAACACTAACCCATCCACAGGACACTAACTCTAACCCATCCACAGGACACTAACACTAACCCATCCACAGGACACTGAATGGTGTGATGATATATAATATAAAATGATGTATATCATATGCTATGGCCTTCACAGTCGCCAGACCTCAACCCAATTGAACACCTATGGGAGATTTTGGACCGATGTGTTAAGACTAAGTGCTTTTTACCACCATCATTGTCACTTTAATGTCACATCCGTTCCAAAGGAAAATGCTGAGTCGTTAAGATAAATCCTCAACCTTCCTTTTTAATAAATCATAAGTGATATTCAGAAGCAGCTTCATAGATCAAACCTCGCTGGAAAGCGTACCATCAGGAGACCGGTATGGTTTAAAGGTACGACAGAAATGTGACCCGTTTGTCCGACAAATAACAAGGAAAGAATCTCGATGGAAAGTATATATGTCAGGAAATCAAACATCCGACTGTTCAGGAACAGCCTGGAAGGAAAGGTCTGGTTGTTTTTATATACTGTGGAAAACAGCAGACAGACGTGGGATCAGTGTCTGGTTGTTCTTTATATACTGTGGAATACAGGAGACAGACCTGGGATCAGTGTCTGGTTGTTCTTTAGATGCTGTGGAATACATGATGAGACAGACCTGGGATCTGCCTAAAGAGAAGCCGGGTCACTCTGCCGCCATCTTGATAAAAGGGACTTTAGTTTAGTTTAGTATTTGACAATCATTCAAATACAGTACATGTTACAACAAGCCATGCATCTTAAATGAATAAGATATGTACAAAATAGGGATGCTCGATATTGTCCAATATCCGATACCGATATAAACCGATACCGATATATGCAGGGTCCCCCCCCCCCAAAAACGGAATAATTTCAGGTAATTAACATTACATATTTCTTGTCGTGTAATTAACACAACATTATGCATACTTTGACAATAAATAAAATAATAATTTGTTCTTACTTGCTTGCCTGGGTAAATAAAGGTTAAATAAATGTAAAAAAAAAAATATATATATATATATATATTTTTTTAAACCGATACCGATATTTTCCGATATCACATTTTTATGCCAATATCGGTAGGCCTATAATATCGGACATCCCTAGTACAAAATGTACAGATCTCGTGCACCAAAGCAAAAGACTGCCTCCACTGTCCATTTCCTGATTTACTATTTATTTTTTTAGGTGCCATTTTCTAACGTTCACCTTGAAACTCTACAGGATCCAGCCCTGTTTGATGGTCAAGGGCGACTCATTTCACTCCTGTGCTCCTGTGTGAGCAGATGAGCGCTGTCTTTGACTAACAAGACCAGACCTTGATCTCTTGGAATGGGGAGTCGTCCGTATTTAAGAATCTGTCAGACATGTCATTGTTTTTCTTTCATAGCTGAAGTCACCGGTAAATTATTGATGACAGAACGGTTCATTTGGACAAAAAGGTAAAATGCTGTGATAGCTACACATGCGCCATCCAATGACTTCTGCCACAGAGTCCTTAGTTGCCATGGCAACCACACGATTCCCAGCCTTTTAGCAGAAATCATTATTAATTAGGGATGTTCGATATTGGCTTTTTTATCGATACCGATATACCGATATTGTCCAACTCTTAATTTCCGATACCGATATCAACCGATACTGATATATGCAGGGTTTCAGTTAATTAACATTGCATATCTATTGTCGTGGAATTAACACATTATGCATGTTCTTACTTGCTTGCCTGGGTAAATAAAGGTTAAATAAATGTAAAAAAAAAAAAAAAAAAAAAAAAAAATTGAAAACCGATACCGATAATTTCCGATATCACATTATAATGCCAATATCGGCCGATAGTATCGGACATCCCTATTATAAATTGTAACTCACATTTCACCTCAAGATGCAGTAAATGATCATTTCCCATAAAATCACATCCCATGTAAATAATGTTCTCTGAATATGTTTATTTAGAAAGAAGCAGTTTGTCGCTGTCTCTACTACGAGTTACCGTGGCGATCCGTCCCCTCATTATATACCGACCGTCTCCGGCCCCCCGTTGTCATGACAACGGTAACGGACCGGCTAACAATGACAACCTGCCGGCTCGCCCTCTCCTCTCTCTCCACCAAACAAAACGGAAAGGTCACGAGTCACCCTCGCCAAACGTGAAGCCGTGTCACTAATAAGTATCTGGGGTATTATTCTACGGAGGAGCGGGGATGGGACCCGGACGGGCCCGCTCTAACGGACGGACAGGCGAGAGCTCTAATAGGCACGGGGGGTAATTCGAAGGGCCCGCTCTAACGGAAGGACAGGCGTGAACTCTAATGGGCACGGGGGTAATTCAAAGGGGGGGGTGGGGGGGGGGGGTCGATAGTCGAATGACACTAATTACGTCCATCTCGACAGCGCTCTCTAAAAAACGAATTCCCCCGGACGGCACGCTGGGGGCCACGCTTGACAGGTGCCGTTGGTCGCGGTGAGCGGTGGTGGGGGGGGGAGGAGGGATACCACTAATCCTCTTCCTCCACCCGCATGAACCGTCCAAATTGGCCGCGCTGTCACGCCCCCGCCGTGTCCGTCCCGGCTGAGGGTTGAGCCCCGGTAACCTCACCCTCCGTCTCCCTCAAAAGAGGAGCGCGGAGCTGAGCCCATATTTTTTTTCCCCATAATTTTTCGACCGGGGCGGGGCGGCTTAATCCGCTCGCAGGATGGTTCTTTAAAAAGGCTCCCTTCGAACGTACGCGAGCGAAATGCCAAAATAGGAAGGGCCTGATTGAACGATCCACAAGGAGGCTTATAGGGAGGAGGGCTGAGATGACAGCTATTATACCCCAGGCCTGCGTGTGACACTGTGACATCATGCAAGGGGATACAAGGGGGATTTCTAGGCCACTGATCTCATACCCAGGCTTGGCGACTTTGATCTTACAGAGATGACTAGGAGGGATCAGAGTAAAAAAAAAAAAAAAAAAAAAGGTTTAGAGCATGATCATGTGGCCCGGCTTTTTCAAGAAGCGGGCCAATGGCACAAGTGAAAGGTGTGACCGGTGCTTCCGCTGACCAATAGGGGACGACCACAGGACAAGGTATGTTATTGCTTCTATCCCCAGGCCATCAGGATGTTCAATGACAATTAACACTATGTAAGAAACCATCAAACACACTCACAGCACACACACCCACATGTACACACCCACTTTAAATGGACAACTCACTGTAGCACCCACTTTACACACTTTAGACACTAACACACTTTATATTTATTTATTGGCAACTCATACTCATTGCACCTTACCACCACAATGTGGCACCACGAGCTACTGTACCTCATCCCATTTATATTGTATTGTAACTACTCTGCATTGTATATTGTACATATGTATATTGCATTTTTGTGTCTTGTTTACTTTTTATAAGTATCTATTTTTAAATAGCACACTCTCAGGAGCAAAACAGAAAGAAGCATTTCATACAAAAGTATCCTGTATTTCTGTATGACAACTAATAAAGAAACTTGAAACTTGAAACTAGGGGTGGACGGTATAAACGGTATACGGTATAAACGGTATGAATTTGCTCTACGGTATGGATTTTGCCTATACCGTGTAACCGGTAGTGCAGCTCTAAAATAGCAATGACGTCATGTAACCACAGCGCGACTATTTCACTCGCATTTGCCCCTAAAAATAGATAGAATTAGTCATAGATAATAGATATGTGCGAACTGGAAAAAGTTATTTAGGAGGCTTCGCGCAGTGGGCGTGCCAGCCCCTCCCGCACGCATGTAAACACGGGTCTACTAGTAGTAGTGGGACGGGACGTCTCCCTGAGCTAACGTTAGCTTAGCTACCGTTACAAAATGACCCAGTCAACTATTAACTTTTAGTTTAATACATGATGAGGCATTGTCTAACCGAACGGTATCTAGTCGGCCAGCTACCGATAGCTCCTGACATCAACAAACGCTCCATCAAGTCTAGTAGAGAGTAGACGTGTATGATAGCTCCGTTAGCCGTTAGCTCACGTTAACGCAACTTAGTTCACCGTTCAAAACGAAATGTCCCATTGAACTAAATAATTCACTGAGGCGTTGTATTAACGTTATATATCCGGCTAGCAGTAGCTACAGATAGCTCCTGATATCAATGTCTTATAACACTGATTCGATGCGTATTCGAGCTGAGGGCTTGTGAATGTGATTTAACGTTATACCAATACTAGGGCCCAGCTGCAGCGCCGGTGAATCCTGGCCGTAGCTCGAGGCTACTCGAGTATAGGTCCAGCTGCAGCTCCGGAGAATCCTGGCCGTAGCTAGAGGCTACTAATGTACACACAGACAGTAGAGCTTGTTGCGTGGTGGCGATGTCTCGCAGATAATACAAGTACAAGTCTAATTATATAATATATATATTTTATATAAAAAAAAAAAAAAAAAATTATATAAAAAAAAAAAAAAACAATTATCAAAAACGATGATACCGTGATATATACCGTTACCGTCTATGCTTCAAATTATACCGTGATATACATTTTAGACCATACCGTCCACCCCTACTTGAAACTATTGTTATAGCCATAAGTAATATATTTACGTATTGTATCGGCGAAAGTCCAAAACAAACGCCTCAACCAGGAGCTGAGCGATCATTGCAGTCGTGGGCCATAGTTATCACCACTATCTAACTATGATTATAGTTAAGGTTAGTTTTAACATTGTGATGATCAGTCATGACAGCAACACTCCTTCATGGTGTTACATACTGTATCCCTTACCTACTACACAGTACATTTCGCAGAGTAAATTTTACTCAAACTGAGTACGATTTTACTCAGTTTGAGTAAAATGTACTCAGTTTGAGTACAATTTACTGTGTAGTTATGCTGCTGCCCAGTATGACTACTACCATATTGTCTTTATACATGTATCACTGTACACATTAATACTACAACTATGTAGAATTAATAACAAGAAATAACAATGTAAAAAAAGGAAGATCAAATAATAAACAAAACTGTATTTTGTCAGAAAATGAATAAGCAATATCATTATCAATATCAGGTCCTAACTAGTGCTGTCAGGCGATTAAAAAGAGTAATCTAATTAATTACAGGATTTGTAATTAATTAATCTAATTAATCACATTTTAATCGCATAACCATTTTATGCCTGATATTCTATAATCATATTTCAAATTGCATGTGTCCGGATGGCAGAATTCAGTACTGTATCTACAAAACCTTCTGTTTAATCATCTTACATCTATTAATTTGCTTAGATTTTTCAGGTCTGGTCAATTTGAGCATGGTGTTATTCACAGTCAAAGATAACAAATTTTTTATTGATTCTCATTTGGTTCATTACAATTTACTCAAGCCTAGTAAGAGACACAGTATTTCTGACAGTGGGAATACATTCCCTGAGATCCATAGATGTCCCTAGAATCAGATACCAAGAACATGCAAATGGACCATATAAAAAAAGAAATCTGTAAATGTGTATTCTACGTTCTTATGGAATGAATGAGATAAAAAAATATATATATATATATTTTTTGTAATTAATTTTGAGTTAATTTTCATAACGCGATCATTTGCTGTGTAATTAATTAATCTAATTAACACGATAAACTGACAGCCCTAGTCCTAACCCCTTATTGCAATATAACCGTAACAATTTTTACAAACACGGCGTTACATTTTCTTCCACCAGAATAATTTGCAAAAACAAACCACTTATTTTTTTGTATCTACTTTTGCTCCTCCTATTTTTCTGTATTTTTCTCCCATCCCAATTTAGTTGTTATGCCAATTCCCCCCTCCCCTGTATGGTTGTTGTGCGCATTTGCCCCCTGTTTGCCAGTCTAGGGAGCCCTGAAGTATATCACATGCTTCCTCCGATACATAGGAGACAGCCAGCAGCCTCTTTTCACCTGACAGCGAGGACTCTCATTGGGTGAGTGTAACGTGTGGGAGGATCACACTACCTCCCCCAGATCCCTTCACTTGCTGTGCAGGCGCCCTGACCGACCTGTAGGAGTCGCTGTTTTACAACAACCAGGATACCACCCACCGGCCAATTGTGTCAGTATGACGACCGGCCAAGCCGGAGGCACCGCTGACAGCCGGATTTGATACCAGTGTCTCTGCGGCGGTAGACAGACGCTTAGTCTGCTGCGCTACCCGGCCGCCTCAAACAAACCACTTCTAATATAATCTAATCTACTATAATCCAATACAATCCAATATAATATAATTCCATCGTCAACACGAAGGAGCCAAAGGGAGGATTTGAAAGCTGCCACTGAACCCAAGCGACTGAGCTGGCCGAGGCAGACAGCAAGCACCATGTGGGAGATGCTCAGCGTTCGCGGGACCTCTGCCAGTCCGCTGAGAGAGCGTTCTGGCCGCAGTACTTTCAGGGACACAGCGGGAGTCCTCCAGAACCTTCATCTCCTCCCAGCGGGGTAAACAAGAGCCAGGTCCAGCTCCTCCAGGGATAGAAATAGACCGTCACACTAGCCAACAGCAACCGAGGGCCACGTTCTAAGATCTTTTTAGTCATTTCTTCCGTCGTCAACTTGACTTCCATTTCTTTATAGCTCGTCGGAGAGAGGCGGCTTGGCAACGGAACGTTCGATGAAGCGGAAATCGGAGATAAAGCGATAAATGTCCTTGTGTTTATTATGTGGAACATGGAAATTGATTGAATTGAATTGCGTGTGTGTGTGTGTGTGTGTGTGTGTGTGTGTGTGTGTGTGTGTGTGTGTGTGTGTGTGTGTGTGTGTGCGTGTGTGCGCGTGTGCGTGTGTGCGTGTGTGTGTGGATGCTTGATGTGGTAGCGACAGAAGTGGTATAGTGGTACTTCATTGATTTCAATTCCTTTCATCGGAAAATTCTTTTATCACTGAAAACAACTGACAACACAGAGAACAACACAGAGAACAACAACGCCTCCTCTGGCAGAAGATGTCAGAACCGCCGGTGGTGAGCGAACCGCGTGCGCAGTTAATAATCAACGTCTGTGCCTCAGCTACTAGGGGTGTAACGATGCGACCTCACAACGATTAATTTCGTTTACGATTATTCAGGCAACGATTCAATGCATCATGAAATCTCTTCATTTGACCACGATTCGATACATTTTCAGTTAATTCCCCCAAAAAAAAAATTGAATACACAAATGTGGCTGGGGGAACTGATTCATGGACTATAGGTCAATAAAAACAATACACACAACAACAACAAAAAAACATAACAAAATGTGTTTTCTATTAATTTCGATTATAATCGGTTCTAACATTTTCAAAATCGATGCAGTTGAATCGTCACATTAGAATCCATGCATTTCGATCAATCGATGCGTCGTTACACCCCTATTAGCTACGTGTGGGCGGATGGGGGGGGGTGGGAGGGGGGGGGGGGGGGGGGGGCAGGGCGAGGGGAGTGGGCGGTGGGAGGGGGTTGGTGGGAGGGGGGTGGCGCAGGCTGAAGAAGGGCGGGTCAAGTGAAACTCCACGATGTCCTTCCAAAGTCGCATCAGTCGGAGAACAAAATGACCACTTACAGCCTCTTGCTGCGTCGCTCTGGATAAACGACCGGGGGAGCGGCGGACGAGGCGCGCCGAGGACGACGTTCCAGGGCCCGCTTCATCTCGCGCTCAATTTGTTTCCCATTATAAACAGTTTGGTAATGAAAAACCACGCAGGGTGGCACGAAAAAATGGGATCGGAATACCCTAAGGACGCAGTGTATACGACGGTCCCGCCCACCCGGCCTGCTAAACCCCCCGTGGAGATGAGCGGTGATGATGTTATTGTCAAATTAGCGATTGGAACATTGGTCTTAGTTACACAGAGACACACGCGTCCCCCCCCCCCTCGCGTTAGTTTCTTCCGGAGAGGTCAGAGCTGGGTTTTTGGCGGTTCGGCACCTCGCTCGAAGGGCACGTGGGCACAGCTGGGGGGGGGGGGGGGGGGGGGGGGGGGGGGGGGCGTAATAGATGTAAAACCAGCCGGTGCTGGGGATCGAACCCGACCGCCTCTCTACCCCCGGGCCGAACTGCCCCCCCCCCCCCCCCCCACCACCCAACCGGAGAAAACGAGTCGATGAAATGAAATAGGCACCAAATAAAATCCAGCGCTCTCTCATCGCATCTCTGCTTGATTTCATTTCTATCATAAACAGTTTTGTAATGAAAAGGGGCCTCGGTCCCCCCCCCCCCCCGATCCGGAGAGTCGAAGGCGGGGCTAATGTTTACAATCAGTAATAATAACGGTGGGAAACCGTTATTATAATCGCCCATAAATTGGGTCTTGCCTGTGGGGTTTTGCCGCAATTATTACTGCGGTAATTCAAACCCCTGCTAAGCGTCTTTAGATTTTCATTTAAGCCTTTTGGGGATGACGCTGGGCCGTGACAGCGGCCATCCGTCTCTTTAAAGAGACCTAATCTGAGCACAACATCCCTGCCTCCATTTGTGGCGCTGATGGATGAGATCACGGGCTTCCTCCTCTACTTCCTCCTCCTCCTCCTCCTCCTCCTCCTCCTCCTCCTCCGCGTATTCATTTTGTATCGTGTCTAAAGGCTCTGCGGTTATCACAAAGTAAGGGTTTGTTATTGTCAAGGAAGAGACAGAGGAGGCATGTGTGTGTGATTGGTTTGCTCCTCCTCCTCCCCTCTGTCGATGTGTTCCTGTTGTCTTAACGCTGCCTAGGTTCGGCCCTCTCCTTGATCTCTGCCTGCCTGCATTAAAAGCACCCTGACAGATGGAAACGCCGGCCTGTCAGAACAAGGTGCGCAGGGAGAGAGAGAGAGAGAGACGAGTGAGGGGAAGCAGGAGGGGCGGCACGAGTCAGTGAGATGATCGTATCTGCCTGGCCAGACTGGATACCGGGGTCAGATGTAACGGAACTCCAGAGCAACTGGCCAGACTGGATACCGGGGTCAGATGTAACGGTGGGCCAGACTGGATACCGGGGTCAGATGTAACGGAACTCCAGAGCAACTGGCCAGACTGGATACCGGGGTCAGATGTAACGGTGGGCCAGACTGGATACCGGGGTCAGATGTAACGGAACTCCAGAGCAACTGGCCAGACTGGATACCGGGGTCAGATGTAACGGTGGGCCAGACTGGATACCGGGGTCAGATGTAACGGAACTCCAGAGCAACTGGCCAGACTGGATACCGGGGTCAGATGTAACGGTGGGCCAGACTGGATACCGGGGTCAGATGTAACGGTGGGCCAGACTGGATACCGGGGTCAGATGTAACGGAACTCCAGAGCGACTGGCCAGACTGGATACCGGGGTCAGATGTAACCGTGGGCCAGACTTTGTTCCATCGCTTTGGTCTCCTGAGACTCGCTGAGTTTAACATACACCAAAACGCATCAATAGACCTATCTCAAACCCTGCCCCTTTGCTTGATCCTCCAATCACAGCTGTCGCTTACTTTGTTTGTACGAGGAAGTCCGAGGTAAGCGACAGCTGTGATTGGAGGATCAAGAAAAGAGGGCAGGGAGGCGGTTAGGTGGCCAAGCGGAGATTGCGTTCGTCACCAACCCCGGAGCTGTGAGCTGGATTCGCCTGTTCGAATCCAGCTCACAGCTCCGGGGTTGTCACCAGCTTGGCTGGCCGTCTGCACTAATACAATTGGCTGTATTAGAGGGTGGGAGAAGCTGGCGGGGTGGGTCCGGGTCGTTGTAAAACAGCGACTCCTACAGTTCGGTCGGGGCGCCTGCTAAGCGCGGATAGGACGTGAGGGGGATAGTGTGGTCCTCCCACACGCTACGCCCTCTCAGGGAGGATCCGCGCTGCCAGGTGAAAAGAAGCGGTGATTGGCTGGACGTGTGTCGGAGGAAGCACGTGGTAGCCTCCACTCTCCCAGATGATCTGACTGTGGGGGGTAAGTGCTCAGCGATCAGGAAGGGACTGGGAATTGGCATACGACTAACATTGGGATGGGAGAAAATCGGAGGAAAATGGAGGGGGAAAAAGACCAATAAAAAAAAAAGGAAAAGAGGGCAGGGTTTGAGATAGGTCCATTATGTATCAAGTTGTCAACAACATGAATCACAGACTGCCTGAGCTTGTCCCAGTCTGCCGTCCACTGCACATCCACAACACAAGAAATAGGCATCTTATATTTGGCAAGAGGAGAAAACTCAAATGTGCTGGCCTAAGCGTATAGCATGCAGGGGCCCACAGATCTGGAACGAGCTCGACGAGAGTCTGAAAGTGTCTAAATCCTTCAAAACATTCAAAAGATCACTGAAAGAGGAACTGCTTAAATCATATCTCTAAATAGAATCATAACTTAGGTATAAATTGTCTGTATTTATGTATCTATGTTGTATGTCAGTTAGTAGGTAGGTGTGTAAGCCTACCCACGTTGTATGTTTTGTTTTTGTTTTTGTTGTTTATATTTTGTCTATATTTGTGATCAGGCTCCCTCCAAAAGCTTTAAATAGCATCTTGGGAGACCTGGCACATGCACGCAATTACGTCGTTGTTGTTTTCACATGAAGATATGTACATGTAATATATCGTGTGTGTGTGTGTGTGTGTGTGTGTGTGTGTGTGTGTGTGTGTGTGTGTGTGAATAAATTCATGCATTCATTTATTCATTCATTCATTCATTCATTCATTCATTCATTCATTCATTCATTCATTCATTCATCCATTCATTCATACCGGGGTCATGTGTAACGGTGGGCCAGACTGGATACCGGGGTCATGTGTAACGGAACTCCAGAACGACTGACCAGCAACATGTGAGGGCGATATGGCCCAAATATCATAGCACAAGGGATAGGAGGTAGAGCAGGTCTGGTAATTCAGAGGTTCCCGGTTGTATTACCCCCCCCCCCCCGCCCCCCAGGCAAGTGTCCTTGAGCAAGACACTTAACCCCTAATTGCTCCCGATGAGCAGGCTGGCACCTTGCACGGTCGCGGTATATACTATATTATATCTCGGGAGGTAGAGCAGTCGTCTGGCAATCCGGAGGTTCCCGGTTCGATTCCCGCTCCTCCCGGGCAGCGTGTCGATGTGTCCTTGAGCAAGACACTTAACCCCCTAATTGCTCCCGATGAGCAGGTTGGCACCTTGCACGGTCGCCTCCGCCGTCTGTGAGTAAATGTGTGAGTGAACGGGTAAAATGTGAGGAACAAATTGTAAAGCGATTTGGATAAAAGCGCTATATAAAAAAGCAACCATATGTATAAATATATACATGCATTATATTTTGATGAATGAATGAATAATATGTGTATGTAGCTGTATGTATATGTTGTATGTACATATGTGTCTTCTCACTGCTACAGTACAGACTGCATACAGGATGGGGCTGAACATGAAACAGAGGAAGGAGGTGTAGGAACGAGTGCTAAGCCGCGCAGCAGGAAGAGCGGGTGTCATGATGACGTCCAGCCAGGCGATGGCCTAAATGGCACCCGTCTGGACCGGTCCCGGGGAGGAGTGTGAACTGTGTAAAATTAATAGACTTTACGCCCGGGGTGCCGCGGCCACTGAACCCAAACAAAGGCCAAGCGTCCGTGAGAGGAGAAGACTCACTGTGTTTAGCGGAAATTCTGAACCTGAATCGTATCGTTGTGAAGATACATAAAGATATAAACTAGTGCTGTCAGGCGATACAAAAAAATTTATCTAATTAATTACAGGATTTGTAATTAATTAATCTAATTCATCGCATTTTAATCGCATAACGCAGGCCTGATATTTTATATTCTATAATCATATTTCAAATTGCATGTGTCCGGATGGCAGAATTCAGTACTGTATCTACAAAAACCTTCTGTTTAATCATCTTCCCTTTATTCATTTGCTTCGATTCTTCAGGTCTGGTCAATTTTAGCATGGTGTTATTCACAGTAAAAAAAAAGAAAAAAAAAGAATTTAATTGATCATTGATAATTTGGTTCATTACAATTTACTCAAGCCTAGTAACAGACACAGTATTTCTGAGATCAGATACCAAGAACATGCAAATGGACCATTTAAAAAAAAAGTTTGTAAATGTTTATTCTACGTTCTTATGGAATAAATGAGATAAAAAAGAAAATGAGAAAAAAAATTATGAGAAAAAACAAAACATGTTTTTTAGAAATGTTGAGTTAAATTCCATAACGCGATAATTTGCTGTGTAATTAATTAATCTAATTAACGCGATAAACGGACAGCCCTAATATAAACACATGTGAAACTTACCAACGTGTCCTTGTGTGTCGAGATTTCTGGGAGCCATATGCTGTCACCAGAAGAGCCATATATGGCTCGCGAGCCATAGGTTCCCGACCCCTGATCTAGACCAAGCCCAGGCCATGCACCCAGAAATACATTGACCTGATAACCTGTGTGACCTAATGACCGGTGCATGCATGGCTGCATCGGGCATCCGGCCACCGGCCAGTGAGGAGGAGCAAACCTGAACATAATATCATATTCATCCCCAGACCAGACCATGTATGCCAATACCTGTCGGATCATCAATTATTAACCAATCGGTCAACCTCCCTAAATATGGAACTTCCACAAGAGTATTTAAGCCATGGCTGTTTGTCATTCTGGAGGCTTTTAGCCTCGTGGAGAGCTCTGGTCTCCAGGACTGTTTCTCTTCTCCGTGTGTTCCAGCCAATAAAAACCACCGATTGGATTCACCTTTGTCTCCTGATTCTCTGTTCAGCCGGCGGCTCATAAATATCAATCAAAAGAACTCAGCTTTTTTAATATCTTCAATATATACATGTTTTGACCCCTTTATTTGTTTACCTCTTTTGGGGAGGGGGTTGTCTTTCATGGTAGCTAGCTATATTTATTGGGGGGACACATTTGCCTCCTCTCAATATTGACGGGGACATGTCCCCTGCGACCCCTAAATCTACGCCTATACTATACTATATATGCGTGTAATGTACTTATGAAAGAGTATGTCAACTATAATTATGTAAATAAAATAAAATAAAAAAATATATACATATATTTCCCTTATTTTACCAGTTTTTTTTTTTTATTGTGTATTGAGAGGGTATTTATATATAAGCTTGTCGCTCTGTTACTCCTGTTTGTTTTGCTTTATATTGTTTGATTGATGAGTTGTATTGATGTTTTATGAATTGCATTGTAAGTTTGCTGCTTGCAACTCAATGCTGTGTACTAGTATGCAATTTTTATATTTATATATATATATGAATAAATATATATTAACTTTGTAACTGCTGTTTTGCAAAGTATATACAGTATATACTGTATATACAGTATATATGACACTCTTGGCTGTTGACTCTCTCGTCAGTATGAGCTCCTGAACAAGAACCCATGGTCGTGTGTCACTAAGTGCACTCCCAATTGCACTAAAACAGAGCATGAAATTAGCCAAAACAGATTAGGGATCATTAGAGGCCCACGTTTCCCACCGAGCTGCTTCCTGGCCCATCTCCTCCATGACGGACCGCGTCAAAGCACCATTTAGTCCCTAAAAGCCTTTTTACCCTACCAGGAGATTCTTTAAAGGACCATTCAGTAATCCAAACGCAAACAAGATCCTTTTAATGGATTTATTTTACCATATCAGTGAAGGGTACATTCACATCCGTTCCCGAGGAGTTTGATCGATTGGAAAACGACCTGATTGGAACTTGTACTGTAAATCACAATATGGATCTGCATATCGATCTGCTTTACTCCGATGTACATCACCGACGTGTAAACAAACATGTCACAGCCAAAGAACGCAGCGAATACAATTAAAAACCGGTGTTAGTCCTGGTATCAAGAACTCAGTCGATCAACTAGAGAATGAAAACAAGTCATTCAGATTATTTCTGGTGGGGAGGGGGGAGGGGAGGGGGGTACCCATTTGTTTACTTTTGGATAGCTGATCGGGTCTTTAAAAGACACAGTAAGAGAAACCTGCAGTGCATTAGAGCTCCGACGGTAAACACCAGCTTTGTGTTTTCACAGCTTGGAGCTACTGGCTCCTTGGCGAGTCTTGGCTTCATTGCCAATAACTTAGTATGGATTCTCCTCTAGTGGCCTGACCTTTCATGAAAGACTCTACAGATTACCGAGCACCTGGATATTTAACATGAGCATGAAAAAAATGAATACCCCGACTTACCTCCCCCCCCCCCCCCCCCCCCCCCGATGATCCCGCCAATACCCCAGGGGTGCCTCTCATTAGCCAAGCGAGGCTTCCTCTCCACCCCCTCTGCAAGGAGGCCCTGGCACCACGGATAATGGATGTTTCCCATCCCTCTCCGGTCAACACCGACGGCGTTTTTTACGAAAACCTCTCCGTCCACATTATTAAAGCGTTCACATACGCGTGTCAGGCCAGCAGGTGGCGATAATGTGTCATCAAATTGTATTGTCAATCAAATGGTAAATGCGCTGCATTTATATAACATTACAACGTATGCCTCACATTCACTCACACGTTCACACACCGACGGCGGAGGCGACCATGCAAGGTGCCGACCCGACCCGCTCATCTGGAGCAGTTAGGGCGTTCGGTGTCAACACGCTGGCGCGAGGAGCCGGAATCGAACCGGGAACCTTCACGATTACCAGACGACCGCTGTCGTCTGTCGACCACTGTGTCGACCCCATATTGACGAGTTTTATTGATGTTTTATGAATTGCATTTTACTTGCTGCTTTCACTTGCTGCTTTTGTCCAACCCACCGCGGTCGTAACATCCTATTGTCAAACGCCCCGGTCAAACACCAAGGTCGTCAGCAAGCCGTCCTATTATCTGACATATCCAATCAACGACCTGGACTCACCTCCCTCCCTCCCTCCCTCTCTCCCTCCCTCGCCTCAGAGCTCCGTAAACAGCCGCCCACTCGTCGGTCACGTTACTCACTCGCACGGACGCTATACTGCCACCTACAGGTAGTATGCTGTTATACATCATATGTTACATAAAAACGTATCCAATACTGTAACCGATGGGTTATCTAGCATGAGAGCAAGTGGGTGGAATTTGACCACGAGGTCACCCTGCTCCTTTTATATTGATTCTTGCCTGACCGTCTCATAAGCAGAACCAAAACGTGTTGTAAACCTGTTACGCCTGTGGGCTATTTTATCTCTGAAATCAGTTTTTTTTCTTTTGGGAAGGTTTTTTGGACCCAATTTGCTATCAATTTGTATGCAGCGACTGTACACGTAGGTGAAATGCATCAGTTCAGAAGGTTAATTAAATAAACAGTCATCAGGGTCATCTGATGCTCTCTGTAGCAAACCAATTTTCTTTTATTTACGCTCAAACTTGTGCCAAAAAAGGTTTTTGGCTCACGCACTCGCATATTAAGTGTCCCAACCGGAGCTCAGATCAAACATACGCCTCTGCGCGCCGATACACATTATAACAACAACACTTTGCATGAGGTCAACATGCTGGAAGGCGTCAGTATCCAGAGACCAGCGCTCTTTCCATGTAGAGGGGAGGACAACACACAGAGAGAATCTGTTAAAACATATCCATGGGGATGTTCGATATTGTCTCTTTTTTTTTTACCAATATCCGATATACCGATATTGTCCAACTCTTAATTTCCGATACCGATATCAACCGATACCGATATATGCAGGGTCCCCCCCTCCCCCCCTAAAAAACTGAATAATTTATCTCATCTCTTACATATCTCTTGTTGTGGAATTAACACAACATTATGCATACTTTTGACAATAAATAAAATAAGAATTTGTTCTTACTTGCTTGCCTGGGTAAATAAAGGTTAAATAAATGTAAAAAATAAATAAATAAAATACAGTAACTACAAAAATCAATGGATAGTCAAAGAACTTTAAAGCCATTATTATCCGCTTCACTGTTTGCGTAGTCACTGCGGTTAGCTCCTGCAGGGGGCAGTGCTGTTTGCCATATTGTCTTCCCCGCTTCTTCAAGTCAGCGGCAGGCAGAGCGGTAGAACGCCAAGCAGGCAACACATTAATCCGAGGTCTCTCCTGTTCAAATCCATAAAGCAACCAAACCAACAGAGCTCAACGGGGCAGCGCGGGGGAGACTTAACCACGCCATATGCCGTGTTACCCTGTGATAATAATAATAATAATTATTATAATAATAATAAATTAATAATATAATATATATATAATTAATTATAAAAATAATAATAATTGTCGCTGCTATTCTGAGCAGGCGTGTGATGTACTACGGGGAATATTATCGGACAATGTTGATGAGGGATTTATCGAACGGCGATGACAGCGGTATTCCATCACGCTGCTTTTGTTCCTCCAAGACAACTTTGTTCCCCACATTGATTTTGTCGCGGCTACAGGGTCCTCTACCTGCCGCGGGGCGACGGCCCCCGTCTCCTCCCGCTGTCCTCCTCCTGTCATCGGCCTCACGCGGTCGTCCTCCTATCATCGGATTCGGGCTCGAGCTTGACAGACTGTTTTTATATTTACTTGTTATGAAGTTGTCTTTTCTAGGATTGTTTATTCAGTGTGTACTCTTTATTGAGGCAGTAGGAATGCTGAGAGAAGGATACATAGTAGGGAAGACACAGAAGTGAAGGTTATTTTTCATTTCCCCCAAGGGGATCAATAAAGGAATATCTTATCTTATCTGTCTTATTGAGACAGTAGGAATGCTGAGAGGGATTCGGAGTAGGGGAGACACAGGAGAAAAAGGTTATTTATATACTTTTTTATTTTACTTGTTATGAAGTTGTATTTTCTAGGATTGTTTATTCAGTGTGTACTCTTTATTGGGGCAGTACGAAGGCTGAGAGAAGGATACATAGTAGGGGAGACTCAGGAGAGAAGGTTCTTTTAATTTCCCCAAGGGGATCAATAAAGGAATATCTTATCTTATCTTATTGATACAGTAGGAAGGCTGAAAGGGATTCAGAGTAGGGGAGACTCTGGAGAGAAGGTTATTTATTGAGACAGTAGGAAGGCTGAGAGAAGGAGACAGAGTAGGGGAGACTCGGGAGAGAAGGTTATTTTAATCTCCCCCAAGGGGATCAATAAAGGAATATATTATCTTATTGAGACAGTAGGAAGGCTGAGAGGGATTCGGAGTAGGAGGGACACAGGAGAGAAGGTTATTTATAGAAACAGTAGGAATGCTGAGATAAGGAGACAAAGTAGGGGAGACACAGGAGAGAAGGTTATTTTTCATTTCCCCCAAGGGGATCAATAAAGGAATATCTTATCTGTCTTATTGAGACAGTAGGAAGGCTGAGAGGGATCCAGAGTAGGGGAGACACAGGAGAAAGGGTTCTTTATAGAGACAGTAGGAAGGCTGAGAGGGAGACAGAGTAGAGGAGACACAGGAGAAAGGGTTCTTTATAGAGACAGTAGGAAGGCTGAGAGGGAGACAGAGTAGAGGAGACACATGAGAAAGGGTTCTTTATAGAGACAGTAGGATGGCAGATAGGGAGACAGAGTAGAGGAGACACAGGAGAAAGGGTTCTTTATAGAGACAGTAGGAAGGCTGAGAGGGAGACAGAGTAGGGGAGACACAGGAGAAAGGGTTCTTTATAGAGACAGTAGGATGACAGAGAAGGAGACAGAGTAGGATCAGAACTGGATCACAGATCTTTGGAGACATTCCACCTTTTTAATTGACTCACTGATTGTGCTTTTCTAAACCCGAAAGTTCAAACTGCACCTCTAATTGCACACTTCAAAAGCTTGAGAAAGCGTGTCATAACTAATCATGTCAAATTGATGATATTTCCCCTCAGATATTGTGACTCAGTTGTGCCCCAGTATCCCGCCTGCACAGCCAAATTAAACTCTGGATAGTTTATGTTTTCTTCATGTGAGCGTGTCCCTACCATCATTAGAACAACAGCTTGATGGTAGCTCTGCCTCCCAGAGATCACAGTGATTTGGGGATGAGGGTCGCCATATAACATGTCTTATATAATTGTATTCTTTAAACACAAAGGGGGAGTTGAAATGAGCCTAGTGTATGAAGGAGTGGAGTTAAAAGCAGCGTTTCTTTCCATCAAACTCATTGAGGAGGGAACAAAGACCAAACCTATTTCAGCACCATGAACAGCACTGTAGCACTGTTTAGAGCAGTGCTTCTCAAACCTATTTCAGCACCAGGGACAGCACTGTAGCACTCTGTTTAGAGCAGTGCTTCTCAAACCTATTTCAGCACCAGGGACAGCACTGTAGCACTCTGTTTAGAGCAGTGCTTCTCAAACATATTTCAGTACCAGGGACAGCACCGTAGCACTGTTTAGAGCAGTGCTTCTCAAACATATTTCAGCACCAGGGACAGCACTGTAGCACTCTGTTTAGAGCAGTGCTTCTCAAACATATTTCAGAACCAGGGACAGCACCGTAGCACTCTGTTTAGAGCAGTGCTTCTCAAACATATTTCAGCACCAGGGACAGCACCGTAGCACTCTGTTTAGAGCAGTGCTTCTCAAACATATTTCAGCACCAGGGACAGCACCGTAGCACTCTGTTTAGAGCAGTGCTTCTCAAACATATTTCAGAACCAGGGACAGCACCGTAGCACTCTGTTTAGAGCAGTGCTTCTCAAACCTATTTCAGCACCTGGGACAGCACCGTAGCACTCTGTTTAGAGCAGTGGTTCTCAAACCTATTTCAGCACCTGGGACAGCACCGTAGCACTCTGTTTAGAGCAGTGGTTCTCAAACATATTTCAGCACCTGGGACAGCACTGTAGCACTGTTTAGAGCAGTGCTTCTCAAACATATTTCAGAACCAGGGACAGCACCGTAGCGCTCTGTTTAGAGCAGTGCTTCTCAAACCTATTTCAGCACCAGGGACAGCACCGTAGCACTCTGTTTAGAGCAGTGCTTCTCAAACATATTTCAGAACCAGGGACAGCACCGTAGCGCTCTGTTTAGAGCAGTGGTTCTCAAACCTATTTCAGCACCAGGGACAGCACCGTAGCACTCTGTTTAGAGCAGTGGTTCTCAAACCTATTTCAGCACCAGGGACAGCACTGTAGCACTCCGCTTAGAGGCTGCAGTCCATACTGCATTATTCTTTCATTGACCAAACAAACAAATTATGATAGTTTTCTCAAGGTCTAAGATAAGCTACGTTATTGTCTGTTAATGCAGACATCTGTAAGAACACACAAAAGACAACCATGTTACAGCATATAGACATACAGACAAGACATCAGAGAGACCCCTTCCGTCCATCACTCCCAACCAATGATATTAATTTAACGTGGCACAGTCCCTTAAGTCCAAGGTTATTTCATATTGCACAGCGCTTTTATATTGTACTGTCCCATGTTAAGTTGTGACCACATTGATATCCTACTTGTTAAGTGGACTTATTGAATGTGGCACAAATTCGTTTTTGAATATTTTCAGTTTCCACTAGGGGAATCTGAAGTGCTTATGTGAGGGTAGCAGCTCGTATTCTGTATGTAATACATGTGAGGGATCTTCTATGATTGTATGGGCCATGCTCAACATATTTGTAGTGTAACTTTCCAGAAATGTTTGGTTGATGGATTTGCTGATTACGATCCAGCGAGGATCTAGTGTTTTGTGGCCGTACAGCCTACAGGCAGGAGACCTGGGACATGTCGTTCTCCATGGTGGATTAGACCCGACCACAAATGTATGTGTGGTTTTAAGAGGTGGTATAAAGAGTATAATTATTACTACTGCTGTGCCACACCCCCCTTACTAACCTGCCTCTGCCCTGCCAAGCGAGTCTATTAACTACAGTAGGTTAGTGTGACTTGACTTCCACAGTGCCAAGCGAGTCTATTAACACTTTGAGCGCCAGCCGTGTTTTCCTTTTTACCGGCTGGAATGCCACCATCCACTCCAATGTTAACGTTAATATCGCCTAATCTATGTTTTAAATTATGGCTATGTGTCTACCCGTCGCTTATCAAAGAATAATTTTCCAGTCAACAGTGTCAAGGCAGATAGTTTTTTTGAAAATCACCCGTTTTCGCGGAAAAAACAACCCATGCCTATCAGGCCATGTGAGCGGATCGGAGCGTGAGCGGCGCGGGGCGCGGAGCGGGCGGTTTTGACGTGAGCGAGGAGTGGGTTTTAAAATGGGTCGGCGCGACGTCCGGAGCGAGAGTTCTCCTCCGCTCCAATCCACTCCAGGTCGCTCACAGTGGTTTAACTACACTGTTGATGTAATATACATGCAGTACAATGCCAAAGCAACAGATGGCGATGTACAAACATGAAGGCCATTTTCAACCAATGAGAAGGGTGAATCTGTGATATCCGGTTCAGGCTTTGTCACTGTAGAGACGCCCACACTCACTCCTGTTAGAAAACGTATCGACGCCATTGTTGTTGACGTTAGCTTACATGCTAACGTTAATGGCAGCGACCATAGCATTGTGGCTCGGCTAGCCTATCATCGCTTAATATAGCTAGTGAATGGATAAACAACGTTATTTAACATTGCAGAATGGGTACAATTACAATGCGGCTCAATACAAACAATTGTTAAGGGGCCCAGGGGGTGTAGACTGTTGTAGTTTGAGCTAATTTACACCATGCTCCAAAAAAAAAAAAAAAATCTGCCGAGCGATCTGGCGCGGGGCTCGATTCAAGGTGAGCGGGGAGCGAGCGGAGAGCGACTTGGGGGGCGGGGTCAACATGATCGATTAGCGGAGCGGACCAAGCTTTAAAGAGCGAAGAGCGGATTTCTCGGCCGCGCCGATCCGCTCACGTGGCCTGATGCCTATGATAATCGCCTTTTACTGGAATATTCCAGAACGTTGTCATTTGTCGGCCTATTTATGAATCGTTTTCAAATAAACGCTAGATGATCGATAGTATATGTGTGCGCACGCGAGTCTATTAACTACAGTAGGTTAGTGTGACTTGACTTACACACGAGTCGCCGTCACAATGTCAACGTTGTCATGGACAGTCGTTGTCACCCTTTACATTCCAGGGCTTTCCCTAAACACTGGTATAGGGGCAGTGAGAGCTTGGGGCCAGCTTAGAAAACAGACCCATCATTGTCTAATATATGATTGCCCAATCCTATATCCCTCTGTTCCACTGCGTGGGTGTGTGTGTGCGTGTGTGTGTGTGTGTGTGTGTGTCAGGGTTTCCGTTAGAATTTTTTTTTGCAGGTCTGAGTGTCCGGTAGATTTCAATCTACCGGACAAATGGGATAAATTCCGGTCAGAGTTTATTGAGCTTAAAAACAATTGATATGCCTATATAAAGAATGACATCATCAAGGCATTTATAATATTTTAACTTAAAACTAGGCTACTTTTGCGTATATACAGTCATTAATATATTCCAAATAAAATAAGTCCCTCGAGACTTCGTGCTGCTGCCGACTTGAGGTGTCGGTGGGCAGTCTGCCCGACCTTAATAAACAGCAGTCTGTTATAATCACATTTTTATGAGCTAACGAATTCCGTTATATTGGACATTTATATTAATTATATCAAGCGAAGAACTGAACATTATCGTGGGTTTGCGTGATTTATATCTCCACCTCCCAACGACTTGGTGCTGGTCATAATGTCCGGTGAAAATAATTCCCTCTAAACACAATTTGATTATTTGAATTGTATTAAAATAGGCTAAAATTAAATAGCCTATGCGATGAACTAAACAATCATTTGTTTCATCGTTGCTTCACCAAGCAGCCGGTCTAATAATGACATTCTGTTGTCAGCGCGAGCTGGCTGCTGATATATTTACGTGAAGCATGGAGCAGCAGTGTTTTTAGGTCCGGTCTGGAAACCGCTCAGCAGCGCCCCCACCCAACAGCTGAATTGCCAATGGCTGAATTGGAGTACTGCACCCTGCCGGCCGGCAGATGGATGCTTCTCGCAAATATATCAGCAGCCAGCTCGCGCTGACAAGACAATGTCATTATTAGACCGGCTGCTTAATGATTGTTTGTTTCGTTCATCGCATAGGCTATTTAATTTTAGCCTATTTTAATACAATTCAAATAATCTAATTGTGTTTAGAGGGAATTATTTTCACCGGACATTATGACCGGAGAGATTAAATATGTCGGACTTCAACAGATTTTGCCGGTCAAAAACCGGTAATTACCGGCTAACGGAAACGCTGGTGTGTGTGTGTGTGTGTGTGTGTGTGTGTGTGTGTGTGTGTGTGTGTGTGTGTGTGTGTGTGTGTGTGTGTGTGTGTGTGTGTGTGTGTGTGTGTGTGTGTGTGTGTGTGTGTGTGCGTGCGTGCGCGCGCGCGTGTGTGTGTGTGTGTATATATCATGCATGTAGGATGTGGTAGTACAGTGCTGGCTGTTTGAGGCCAAGCTGGAGGTAGAGGGTACGCCATGTGCCTGACACTCTCTTCAGTTTATTGACATTGTGAGAGAGAGAGAATAAAAGAGAAATGCTTCCATTTAATACAAAATAAATAAGTCACAAAGCCTCAGGTATCAGTCAGCCTATTTCTGACTAACTCGACATTAGTAATTACTTTAGATAAAGAACAAGAAAACAAGCCACAGACAGACTCTGTGATTCTGTTTGTTTTCCCACTTTCAAAGCCAATTAAGTGCTGAGGAAGAAGAAGAGTGTTCCTCTTCAGTTCAGTGCATACGTCTGGCAAAGTAAGTCAATGTTGTCATGTTGTTGTTGTTTTGGAGAATCACGTACAGTAGCAACAACACTGTTTACATGACAATTGGAAGACAATTAGAAGGCAAAGTGCATTAACCTCTTAACAGGTGCCCCCAAAAGTGGCAATTATTGAACTTGAGGACTGCATACTTTGCAAACAACAATACTATACGTTATACGTGTAGCACATGCATACGCCTGGTCTCCTTTGAAAGGTAACATCCTGGAGTTCCTGATACAATAAAGTAAATTCAATTTTAGTGCTAATGAAATAGAGTAACATATGTCTGAACTTGAGTTGTAGTTGCTCACGTTTTTATGTAGTAGTTGCAATATCCAGAAGTAGTATATCCCAACAAATTGGTATGAGCTGGAAAACACCATGGGTCCATAGTCTGAAGTCTTATATAGTACATGTCCAAATTTCATAAAAAAAATTTCAGAAATGAGTGATTAGGAGCGATTTTGGTAAAAAAAAAAGAAAAGAAAAAAGATCTGCAGGTTTCTGTTTTCTCATTGACTCCAATGCATTCGGCGGTTTTTTCTCTTCGTGTTTTCACACCTAATAAACTAACCTACACTGTAGCACTCAACACTTTGATGAACATTGTTACTCAGCTGATAGAGTTGTGCCCTTCCTGATGGCTTGTTGTACAGAACTTGTAAGTCGCTTTGGATAAAAGAATCAGCTAAATGACTAAATGTAAATGTAAATGTAAATGTAAATGTAAAGAACATTAACGATAGGTTATGTAGATAACCTAGTTATATTAGTATTGGCTGAGCGTCCCGCTCTGAGCCTTATGAGATATCCCTTATCTCCTATGATACCTATTGTATCTCCCACGAACAAAAACACATGCACCCCACCTGTATGGGGCCCCGCCCCCATGGTGGCACCGCCCATATAGCAGTGACTCTAGTCACCAAACACCCTTCCTCGCCAAAACCCGTCCCAGGAAAAGATTACTCAAGAGGGAACTCAGGGCCGCGCAGAGCGGGACGCTCAGCCAATTCTAATATAACTAGGTTATCTACATAACCTATCGTTATATGCCGTATTTGCTTTCGCATCCCGCTCTGAGCCTTATGAGATAATGGGGAAGAGCGGACGCGAAGCCCGACAAATGTACCCCCTGAGGACCCGTAAGCCCACATCAAGGGGTGCGGGGAGCCCTGTCACCCCATCCTCCCTAACGAAGGGGGGGCGCAGTCAACTCCACCTGAAATGCGAACAAGAGGGAAACTAGAACCCCTTGAACACACCGTACAGGCGGAACCACGTGTGACTCAACACACTGTGGCCCATACCCATACACTCCTGCTACCCGACCAAAGGACGGGAAGCAGGAAAGGCCACAGACCCCAGAACCGCCTGGGAGACAGAACCCCTGGTCATGTCCATGAGGTAAAACCTTATAAAGGGGCCCGGGGAGGACCATGAAGCTGCAGCACAGATGTCCTCCACCGAGGCCCCACCCAGGAGAGCGGCAGAAGCAGCCACCCCACGAGTGGAGTGCGCCCTGACGCCCCCAGGGGGATCCTGCCCAGCCAACGTGTAGCAGAGGGTAATGCCCTCGCACAACCAATGGGACAGGCGCTGCTCCGACAGTGCCTTACCAGCACGAGCCCCACCGTAACAGACAAAGCTGGTCGGTAACCCTGAAGTCCTGAGTACGGCTGAGGTAAAACCCCAAGCACGGACTGGACATGACAGGTGAAGGCCCGCATCTAACTCACTAGTGTGAGGAGGAGGACGAAACGCCTGAACCACAATATCCCGGGAGCGGAAGGAACTCCGGATATTCTTAGGCACGAAAGCAGGATTAGGTCGCAGAGTGACACCGCAATCGGCCCGAAAAGACAGGCACTCTGGACGTACCGAGAGAGCACAGAGCTCACCTACGCGTTTAGCGGAAGTGACAGCCAGTAGGAACGCGGTCTTGAAGGACAGCTGTCCCAACGGCGCCTGCTCGAGCGGCTCAAACGGGGCCAAGGACAACCGACCGAGGACCAATTGAAGATCCCAAGTCGGAGCCAAGGAGCGTTGCACCGGCTTAACGCGTCGAGCGCCAAGCAGGAAACGCTTCACAAGAGGGTGGCTGAACAAGACATCCCATCAAACCCCTCATGATAGGAGGATATAGCCGCCGCATATACCCTCACCGTCGAAGCCGACAGTCTATCAAGGAGAGACTGGAGGTAACTAAGGACAGCATCCAGGGGGCAGGAGACTGAGTCCCGGCCCCCCGCCTTACACCACACTTGGAACATACGTCATCTGCCCGCGTAAGCGCGACAGTGGAGGGAGCATGCGCATTCCAGATGGTAACACCATCAGGATCAAGAACATGCGCCCCTCAACGTACCCGTCCCTAAAACTGACCTAACAGATGTATGGGGAAGAATCCCTGGCGGCACGGCATCACCCGTCAGGATGAGGACCGCCCCGCGACAGTACCTCTGCACCCACATTCTCCCTGCCGGGGATGTGGGGAGCCCTCAGGCCGCGCAGATGGAGGACGCCCATAGCCAGCCGCCCGCCGCCTGGTGCAGACAGGGGGAGCGTACTCCTCCCTGTCTGTCGATACACGACACTGACGTCGTATCGTCCGTCCTGATCAACACCATTTGTGGACCAGAAGGACCGCTTTCAACACCAACACATTAAACGTAGCGCAGACCGGGCAGCATGGTTTGCCAGCTGCCCCCTACTGCGTTGGCCCGACGCGTCACCAGCGAGGGAGGCGTCGGTGAAAACGTGACGTGAGACAGCGCCGTAACCGTCCTAGGACGGAACCTCCAGAGCGTGTTGACAACACGCTCTGAGATGGATGCCCATAGCCCTCCAACCGTTGACTGGGAAGAGGAGTACTCTACATCCAGTCTACAGCAACCCCAGGCTGGTAGAGACCTGCCTGGTACGAGACCTGACGATCCACCTTGACCGCGAAGGACCAGAACGTCATCAGGGCAGAACACTCCGTAACCCCGGACGACGCAGAGGCCCCAGTGCGGCCTCCACGCACTTGGTGAAGATGCGGGGAGTCAGAGAAAACCGAACGGCAGCCTCTGGTACTCATACGCTAACCCTGCAAAGGAAGCGTAGGTAAGCCCTAGGATGGAAGATCGGGGATGCGCATACGCATCCTACAGGTCTATGGAGGAGAACCAGACCCCCACCTGACAGTGTCCAACAGGTAGGAGACGATCCAAAAAATGCTGAACCTTCCCATGGGACAGGTCCAGCCTGGGTCTTACACCCCTCCCTCCCGACTTCTCGGGCAGAGAACACCGGGAGGAGAACGCCACGACGATGGCTTGCTTCGTCCACAGAGATTGGATCTCGTTGACCAGAGCTGTCACTGCTGGAGACCCTGACAATAGGGTCTGTACCAAACCTGAAAACGGGTGGGGTTGTGTAAACACAAGTCCCCGCCTCAGCGTTCTCTCCATCCACCTCGACATATGGTACTGCCGTAGTCATATGTGACGACACTCCCAACGCACCCGCCGTCACGTGGCGCAGGTCCGCCAGGAACTGTAGATAGTTGGCCCGGTCCCCCCGCTGTGCGTAGTCAACCCTGGAACCGTGCGAGGAGCGCGTTCCGTGTCGGAACACCTGACCCTGACACCACCCACGAGGCAATCGCACCCAAGGGGGAACCCCGACAGAAAGGGCCGGTCTGATACGGGGGGCTTCCGATGAAAAAAGCCCCCCCACTGAACACCCCTCCAGAACATGCTGAAGGAGTTGTTCTGCAGCCGGACATGCAAGGTGTAAGGCCCCCATGGGTTCCTACACACCGTAGCCCTGCAGTGATATTACTACCACCCCAAATCATGTGAGCTGCGACCACTTGCCAATATTTCAGGAGTGGGAGGCACCAACATGATACCTGGCCTGGCGAAGGCGAGGCCGGGGAAGCCTGCACTGTGTGCCTCAAAAGGTTTCGAGCCCCCCTGCTGACAACACTTAAGTTGACAGACGTAACACCAGGCTCAACCAACACAGTTCAAAGTGTGGGAGCCGCTTGACAGCACAACATTCTCACGGACAGACCCAGGCTCAGCCATCAACTGGGTGTCAGCCCATGTCCCCATGAGAAGCGAAAAGGGGGGCTGCCCGCGCATCAACGAAGGCACGCGGCCCGCAGCCAAAGGAAACAATCAGAGCCCACTTCTTCCACTGGTGTTGAGGAAGGGAGTGATCGGAGAGCGGGCTGCTCGCGGCAGGACGGTGACGGCTTGTTTGTTCAAGCCGAACCCATCCTACATGGCCGATCCCTCGGCCGCCAAGGCTGTCGGCCTTGTGGACACCTGTCGAATCAACGCCCAGGATACCTCTGGCGGGGGAAAACATGGCCGCCTGTCGAGGGCCTCGTCATCGCCGCTGACTCTGGCCGTGCTCTCTCTTCTTCTGGCTGCGCGGTGTGAGGCGGTGTAGGGCCTAGGACAATACCGCCCGCGCTCCAGCAGAAGACCAAAAACCCCTGCGGAGAGGGGAACCCTGAGCGGTTATAGCTTGCGGCTGGGTCAAAGCTAATAACGTCAACAACCTCGCGCGATGTGTCGACGTCGGCTGGCCCTCAAGGCCCCTCCACCAGACACCATTTTTTTAATAGAAAAAAACAGCAATTCGAACACAGTTCTAATCGTTGCCAATTCCATACCGTGGCGGTACAAGCCTTAACAGCCCACCAGCCACTCGCCAGGCCGACCCACCCATGGTGTCGGCCGGGCGGGGCATTGTTTCAATATGTCAAAAACAAAGGACTGATGTTAACACGGAGCACCAGTGGTGATTGCAAACAGCAACCTCCACTGTGGTGTGCACCATGAAAAGGTTAAATGAATAAAAGAGCTAAACCACAAAATACTGTAGAAAGAGCAAACCCATACACACAAAGTTAAGGGGAGACGGACCAGAGCGAACTAGTCCCGCCTTCATTCAACATATTCACAACAGGACACCAGCCCTAGTTTAGCCCATTTACCAAAAAAGGTAAACAAAGCCCCCCCCCGCACTACTCACCCAGTACACCGATTGACCGCCAGTATGAATGGTTGAGAGGAGAGAAAACTGTAGCAAGACAGACCTTCTCATAGCAGAGTGACAAAACGAAACAATAGCCCACTACACAGGGCCGCCTCAGGGGTTGGGGGGCCTCGTGTCTAAAAACGCACAGGGCCTCACATTTCTCCCAAGCGGCCCTGCCCTTATACTACTGCAGCCTAGCGCGCGGCGATGTGGGACCCAGAACAACAATTGCCTGCGCACAGACACGCAACATGTTTACCATGTCGGCTGGACCCATAGCCCCACTACCCGACGCCAACCCAGATGGGAACACCGTTCAACAAACCCCACCGGAACACAAGGTAACATAAATGGCTAGGCAACCTAGCCACGGCCTACCCTGTTGTCAACCCATTTACCCGAAAAAAGGTAAATAGGACTCAGCAAAAAAAAACACAACAGCTACCGACTGACCTTCATTGATGAACCGGGCAAGAGGAGGGAGAGTGACAACATCTCACGGCGGATACATTAGAACAGCGTAGCAATTAGCAGTAGTAATAGCATGCGGCATTAGCGATAGCATGTAGCATAGCATTAGATGTTTTAGTAGCACGCCCAAGACAGCTTGGAAATTGTTCCCTGCAGTGAACGTTCACCAAACCATCCTGCCCCCGGCGCCAACACACAACATGGTTGTGTAACAAAACAAACCAGCATTACTAACACTAATACCCATGCCTGAAGACACAGGGCCTACCTGAGTACAAGCTGGCCCGACAGCCAGTCTTGTACAGCTGAACCTCGATGTGCTGTCATCAAACGAGGAACATCAACATAGGCCCGTCGTGTCGCCGAAAACATGCGTCGAAGATGCCAGGGGCCAGCAACCTCCGGTAAGCTTTCAAACATTATGACTCTGATCTTTTCATCCTGCTAGTTATCGTATGGTGCATGCATCCATTACGCTGAGACGAAAATAGAGGAAGGGTGTTTGGTGACTAGAGTCACTGCTATATGGGCGGTGCCACCATGGGGGCGGGGCCCCATACAGGTGGGGTGCATGTGTTTTTGTTCGTGGGAGATACAATAGGTATCATAGGAGATAAGGGATATCTCATAAGGCTCAGAGCGGGACGCGAAAGCAAATACGGCATATAACTACTTAACCTACACACATGAAACTGTTCTGACAGCACAGTGTTGATGTAACCAAGAGATTCGCTGGGGAAAATAATGTTTCTAACACATAAGTATTTCACCTACTATACGAGGCTATTGGCATGTTGTGAAGTGTTGCCAGAGAGCTGATTACAGGAGTCTAGATGAAGCTCTGTGTAGCAGCGACCTCTTGCATTTATGTTTACCCTTGTGATTGATTGGAATGTGCAACGATGGAATGTATATTCAAATAGAATACTTGCCGCTGACCGACTTGAAAGGCCTGCAGCCAGCCTACGTGCTACGTTTCATACAAATCGGATCAGAACTGTTGGAGTTATGCCTGATATGGATACATAAGCAGACAGACACACAAACACACACACACACACACACACACACACACACACACACACACACACACACACACACACACGCACGCACGCACGCACACACACACACACACACACACACACACACACACACACACACGCGCACACACACACACACACACACAGACAGACAGGAATGATTGCAGTACCCCCTCCCCAGCACTTCACATGCCCGGGTGTAATGCAAGATTACAGACGGTAGAAAGGGCAGAAGGTGTTACCATGGAGATTTAGTATCGTGTTATCAGTGTTCCTATTTAGTGGGTGTGCATGTTTATCGTGCCCCCCCCCCCTGCGATCTATGTTGGTTTTGAAACACAACAGGTCCGTTGAAAAGGCCTGAAAAGAAAGCAAACTGTGTCAATTAGAGACAATGTTGACCCACTGGCATGGGCCCCGGCAACACCATGACAACACCATGACAACACCATGACAACACCATGACAACACCATGACAACACCATGACAACACCGTGACAGCACCATGGCAACACCATGACAACACCATGACAACACCATGACAGCACCATGGCAACACCATGACAACACCATGACAACACCATGGCAACACCATGACAACACCAACACCATGACAACACCATGACAACACCATGACAACACCAACACCATGACAACACCAACACCATGACAACACCATGACAACACCAACACCATCTGTAAAACACAAATTTTCCGTGGGATTGTTATAAACGCTGGACCTGTACTGTAGATAAGACGTCAGGCCATGGCACTGTTATGTTTTACGGCTCCTACCTCTCAGCTGGAACTCAAAAACAGGCATCTGGCAACAACAAGTAAACAAAACGTGAATAACCAAAACCTTTATTTCAGTGTGTTCTTCAAACCTCTAACTCTATTTCATTAGCACTCAGAGTAATTATTCTCCTGTTGTGGAGGAAAGTGCACACTGTTTCCTTTCAAAAGAGACCAGACTGTAATAAGTGGTTCAAATTACTTTGGGTATGCAATCGGCAGGCGTGTAATGCAAAAATGTGCCCTCAGCATAAGGGGTTAAATGTAATTAGCTCTTTGATTCGGGGGCTTTTTTTTACTGATATATAACAGATTGACATGTTCCTGGCCTTTCATCTTTTTGTTTTGTTTCCTCAAATGGAAGATAAGTGGGCCGGCACGAAACATTAAGAGGGCAATTATTTTATTATGGGATATTTTGAGTGATGTGATGACGTTTATCTGCTGGGAAACGTACAATATATCTTATAATATGCATGAACCCTGTGGCAAAGCAGACCACAACTCAACCCCTGTGTTGGTTTTGCCCGACACCTGAGTGATACAGGTGGAGAGATGCAGAGCGCTCTCTCTCTCTCTCTCTCTCTCTCTCTCTCTCTCTCTCTCTCTCTCTCTCTCTCTCTCTCTTCTCTCTCTCTCTCCTCTCTCTCTCTCTCTATCTCTCTCTCTCTCTCTCTCTCTCTCTCTCTCTCTCTCTCTCTCTCTCTCTCTCTCTCTCTCTCTCTCTCTCTCTCTCTCTCTCTCTCTATCTCTGTCTCTCTTGCCGGGCTCTCTCTCTCTCTCTCTCTCTCTCTCCTCTCTCTCTCTCTCTCT
>NW_028171102.1:0-18230 GCF_963971535.1 Notolepis coatsorum
TGTGTGTGTGTGAGTGTGTGTGTTTGTCTGTGTATGTGTGTGTGTGTGTGTGTTTGTCTCTGTGTGTGTGTGTGTGTGTGTGTGTGTGTGTGTGTGTGTGTGTGTGTGTGTGTGTGTGTGTGTGTGTTAGGGTTCAGCCTTCAGAAGGCACCGTGGTCAGCAGGCTCATTAGACGGCAGTGGCCGCCGAGGCTCGGCTGGTAGGACGGGGGCCGCAGACCGGAGAAGCTGCCAGTTCCCGTGGAGAGGGACACCAGTCAAAGTGATACATATATATATAATACATTAGGCTGCTGCTCCAGGAGAGAGAGAGAGGGAAAAAAAACAGGCACGGGGGGGGGGGGGGGGGGGGATGGAGGAGACGACGCTGGGATAACACAATCCAGGAAAGAGATGTGGTAGATAGGGAGAGGAACGAGGGGCAGCAGCACGCAGTCGAGGGAGAAATTTTCCATGTCAGTGTACCGTCCGTCAGTCAGTCCAAGGCTCCATCACTGAGAGGCAGCGGAGGAGCTTGGGCAGAGGCAGACGGGTGGGGGGGTGAGGTGGCAGAGGTCTCCTGCGGATGATGAGAGATACTGCAGCTTCTCCGCCACACAGCTCCGCCAGGCCCTCTGTGATGTGTGGCTGTGTCCACTGGGGGCTACAATTAGCCCATCAAACTCATTCCAGCCCGGGATTCACATCCCCAGCTTTCTCTCTCTCTCTCCAACCCCCCCTTTCCATCCTGACTCTCTGGAGCCCGGTCTCCTCCAAAGAGACAGGCAACTTGTCAGACTGGGGGGGGGGGTTAGCCTTTGAAGTGCCAGGCTGTGCTGAGGTCTCCCTTTTTGTTCGCATCAAGGCTGGAGAGATAGAACAATTAAAAAACGGCCAGAGAGAGGCAGGCCAATGCCGCCGATGCTGCCGCCGCGCACACCCCTTTCAGAGTGCGCTGTGACCACCGCCAGGGGCTCCTGAGTGGTCGTGTAGCGGCACCTTGAAGTCCCCATGAAACGGCTAGTAGCCAAATGCCATTTGATTCTGCATATTATGTACGTACTTCCTGTAAAAACAGGAAGCTAGGGAGGGACTTGTTGTGGATATTGATTGATGTTTACAAGAGTCGATAGTACATTGAACAATTGGTTTAATTAATGAGGCCAAGTGCTAGCTTAGTTACAATATGCTGTAAATGTCATTCTAGGAAGCATTTCATTGCGAAATGTGTATACACCCCCGTGTGCAAGATGACTCATCAACATTTGTATAGTTTTCCAGGAAATGTCTTCTTGTTGTGTCCACAAGACAGTCAATTACAAGGCTTGGCTAGATGTGGTTCAACCACAGCTGAACACGTTCCAGGAAATGATTAACTCTAAAATACCATTAAACAACTTTGTTGTCATTATTGGGACAGATACTGGAGTATAGGTCAGCGCAAGACATATGTGATAAAAATAACTTAATCATCTATGTTGATTTCACGGGGCCTTTTAAGTGTCAGAGGAGCAGCTGTGGTCAAAACGAGGGATACTTCCATATGTGGTACAGAGTATCCATCTAATCCATGACTTGACTTGTATTGGACAGCGTGGACATTTTGTTTGGGTTTTGTTTGTTTGGGCTCACTGGACAAAAATATATATATTTTTAAACTTCCCCCACTAGAGATCTGACCTGAGTGCAAAGACATGTAGAACATCAAGTCATCCTGCTTCGATTTGACACATGGCTCCTGGTATCAGATATCAGATGTTAGGGGAAACTCTCAGAATCTGATAGCGATACCACGTTGTAGCTCCAGTATTCGTTCTACTATGGTCAAGGTGAATATACAGTGGCAAATATCTAAAGAATTCAACAGAACGGGGGCCTTTTTGACGCGTCATCGCTCCGGGTAAACACAGGTGTAATTAACAACATTAATGATGCTTCCCGCTCCCTGTAGTGTCACGGCCTGCGTCATGCACAACACCGAGCCGCTATCGATGTTATTAATTACACCTGAGTTTACCCGGCGATGACGTGTCAAAATGGCGACTGTGGGAAAAGGGGGGCCTAATGGTCCTTAAAGTGTGGTGCGTGCTGCTTAAACAGCACTTTCAGAGTTCCCGCGGGACCCGGCCCCGGGAACGAGTCGACTGTAAGAGAGTTCTTTTGAGTGAGATCATTGTCTACTAATCATCTCCCTCATTTCCTGCCATCTTTACCAGTTTGTTCTAATTCCTCTCTCTGTGTGTGTGTGTGTGTGTGTGTGTGTGTGTGTGTGTGTGTGTGTGTGTGTGTGTGTGTGTGTGTGTGTGTGTGTGTGTGTGTGTGTGTGTGTGTGTGTGTACGTGCGTGCGTGCGTGTGTATATCAGTGGAAGATATTCCTGTCCTACATGGTGCTGGTGGCCTGTGATGGACTCTGGTGTTATGTGACCCGCGTTGTGTAAGACACCGTCCCCCCGTCCCCCCCCTCTCTCTCTCTCTCTCTCTCTCTCTCTCTCTCTCTCTCTCTCCTCTCCCTCACTCTCCTCTCTCTCCTCTCTCTCCCTCTCTCTCCTCTCTCTCTCTCTGCTCCAGTGGGGCTTGGTGGCAGACGGCCAGGTAATTACACAGCAATGACTACCAGCCCTGAGAGAGAGAGAAGGGCCTTTACCACACACACACACACACACACACACACACACACACACACACACACACACACACACACACACACCACACACACACACACACACACACTATTTTGCATGCACAGACACTAGTGATGTGTACGGATTACACAGACCCCACCCGCTCACCACCCTGACACACACAGACACACAGACACACAGACACACACACACACACACACACACACACACACACACACACACACACACACACACACACAGCCCTTGACACCGGGCCAGACACAAGCCTGCATAGTTTCAAGCAGGATTACAATGACTCCGCTCTGACCCCTGACCCCGGCCCCTACGCAGTACGCAGCAGTCCTCTCTGCCTCGTCAAGACTCCTCTGCCCCGACTCTCCCCCATGCATGACGTCTGACTCTGCTGTGTGTGTGTGTGTGTGTGTGTTTAAACAGGTGTGTGCTCATGCAGATGCTTGTGGAGCATGTGTTCTACATTAGCAGCAACAGCAGTGAGCAGGAAGCCAAGAAGAGGCTCCCACGCTGAAGCAGGAGTCAAGACAAACATGTCCACGTTAACGTCTCCAGTCCCCCTGCGGAGCGTCTTAGCGTGACGGCGTGTCACACGGGGTGTGGAGTGTAACGCGCCATTGCGGTTACCACAGCTTTTGTGTCGGTGATGATGCAATTCCCGATAACGCTACGAGAGAAACAAAGGAAACAAAACGACTCGAGAAAACCGCTTGTGGTCATGAGATACTAAGTACAGCTGTAGAAAAACTCCATCCACAGGAGAGGACTGAATGAACCTGATATATATATAAATAATAATTACAAAAGAATAGATATACTGTATATATGTAAATTTTATTGATGCATGCTTATCTCTGTTTCTCAGCATTGGACTCATATGAAGGGGGTGCTTAAAGATGGCAGCATCACTAGCCTGACCTCTTTCAGACATTTTCCTGTGCAGTAAAGCATCCAAACCCCCCAAAAGACAACTCAGAGGTCTGTGTCAGGATCAGTGTTGGGAAAGTTACTTAAAAAAAGTAACTAGTTACAGTTAGTTACAGTTAGTTACTAAATTACTCAGTTACAAATTATAAAAGTAACTAGTTACTTCAGAAAGTAACTATTGCGTTACTTTCAAGTAAATTCTTAACATAAACAACGTACACAAATCTAAACCATTTGAATGTTGCTGTGGGACAAAGTGAGACTAGCCTCCAATCAAATGCCATGTATGCAGATATTATAATTACTATGTTTATATAGTGGATCATACAAATACAAACACAATAGATGTTTTGGAACTTTTGATATGTATTGCCCCTCAACAGGCCACAACTGGGCAACATAAAATTATGCTTGTTAAGCACTATACCAAAAATAAATAACAAATATATACTGATTGAACATTTTAATGAACAGATTGCAGAATGGGTACAGTACAGCTCAATACACACAATTGTTAAGGGGATGCAGATCAGAGAAAGACTTTCGTCTTGTTTACATCAGGGTCCCCCATCATAACATACATGACATACAGATAGACAGTACTGCTACATCCATACATTTATGACATATCAGATTTACAAATACAGTACTGTTTGTGATACAAAAAGAGTCTAAAAAAGAGAGTATATACATTTGATGAAGAAACTGTACATTGGAGGAGGTTGGGTAGGTGGGGTGGAGGGGGGGTTGTGTAGGTGGGGTGGGAAACTGTACATTGGAGGTGGTTGGGTGGGGGGGGGGGGGGGTTGGGTATGCGGGGTGGTAACTGTAAATTGGATTATCGACGAAACCTTACTTGGTCCCAAGAAGAGGGTCTTGTGTATTATTGGGTTAGGACATTTACTGTACATTGGAGGGGGTTGGGTTAGGACATTTACAGGGGCCAGTTTTGAATTGCAGTCTCCCGTAGGTGCTCTTTGAGAGTGGTTTTGAAAGTGGGTAGTGATTCACATTCCTTTACAGCTGTGGGTAGGGCGTTCCACATTGATGTGGCATAATTGCGAAACGTGTTTAGTCCCTTGTTTGAGCCGAATCTGGGTTTAACATGGTTTGTGGAGCTCCCTCTGGTGTCTATTAGTGGATCTACTATTGGATCTACTTTCTCTGTGGATGGTTTTGTGAATAAATCTCCATTATGCTTCAATTACTGTGTGTTTATTATGGATGCACCGAATAATAATGGTTAAAAAGGCATTTTCGGTTTTCGGCCGAAAGGGTTTTAGCACCGAAGATATATCACCGAATGTCAAAGAACAGGGTTACATAACGTTCGTAACCTAAAGTGTTGTTGTGATGACGTAATCAAAACGTGGCTACAGACTTTGCGCAACGTATAACGTGAGCAGCTTGGCAGCTCTTCCTGCGTTCTGCAGCGTTCTGTCATAACTAACTCCTCTTGGGAGTCACGCTGTTTCTATGTAAACTCCGCGAGCAACGCATCCAATAAATGCGTCTTTAACATGCTTTATATCCTCGCCATTACTATATGCCCATCACGGTTAAAACCTTTTAAAATAACGTTAGCGTTAAGCTAGCTAACAACGCTTCCGGTCCTCTTTCACTCGTCTCTCGTAAGCTACGTCATCCCCCGCTAAGAGTCACGGGAGATGTAGTAAATACAACAGTCCTTCCATAATTCCATGAATTATGCCACTACAGTAACATCATTAAGTCTGCTATAAGCTATTATCCCTCTCGTGTGTGTGTCTTTATGCAGATCTGTATGCAGTTTTAAAGCACTTTGGCTTTGTTCTGAATGCACTTTGTTGTAGTTATCCTACAGAGAAAAGAAAATGCACTTGACTTTAATGCACATTTTGTTGTATGCAAAGAGAAAATGTTTAAATTGTACAATCTTTCAGCAGTCAGTCTGGAATTAATGTATGCATTCAAAAGTGCTGAATAAATGTTTTATGGGCCCATAATAGTGATTATTAATATTATTTAAGTAAAGTTTTGCCATAATCATGTATTTTGCCATAATCAGGTAGCAAAAAAAAATAAAAATACATTATATATATATTTATAATATATTAATAATTTTCGGCCTTTCGGCATTCGGTTTTCGGCCAACTGTTTCCTATTTTCGGTATCGGTTTCGGCCAAGAATTTCCCATTCGGGGCATCCCTAGTGTTTATTGTATAGCAATAAGGTTGGGTGAATTGGGCCATTGTATAAAAGCATTACATCACTTGAAGTCATGTGTTATACTCATTAGATCACGCCTAAGGGGGTCTAATGACCCTCCGCTGCGCGTCGGGCCTAACAACTACCCCTAGGCGTGATCTAATGCAGGGGTTCCCAAAGTCGGGGTCGCGACCCACAGGAGGGTCGCGAGCCGCCGCGGGGGGGTCGCCAGATGATTTTTTTTTTAAATAAAAAGAATTCCCAAAAAAATAGATTTTTATTTTATTTTTATTTTTTGCGGTCAGGCCACTGAACTTAGAAGCAGGCCAGGACAGTGTTTCTAGTTGCAGCAGCGCAATAGTTAGATAACCTAGGTGGGGAACAACCAGGAAATCACTGCAACTCACACAAGTTGGAGAACTATCTCTCTCTCTCTCTTGCTCTCACACACACACACAAAAGGAGCCGCATGTGATTGGTGGAGGCGGGACCTCCACATGCTAGCCTGTAATAATCCCCCCCCCCCGAAAAATCTACTTTGCATTTGATATATTGCAAATATATGCCATCACACACACTGGCATTTAAAGGGTTAGAATTATAAAATTAATATGTGGTGTTATGATCAGGGCTGAAGTTGAATAAAAGATTGTATTATTTTTAGGGATGCTCGATATTGACTTTTTTACCGATACCGATATTCCGATATTGTCCAACTCTTAATTTCCGATACCGATATCAACCGATATCAACCGATACCGATATATGCAGGGTTTCCCCGTCCAAAAAACAGAATAATTTCAGGTAACTAATAATTTCACTGGATATATATATAACAAATATTGTTATTGTTTTTTTTTGTATTTAAACCGATACCGATATTTTCCGATATCACATTTTACTGCCGATATCGGCCGATAATATCGGTCGGCCGATAATATCGGACATCCCTAATTATTTTCAATCTGACATTACAAAAAAACAAAAAATCCATCAAAATCAGTGTTGTTGCTAATCATACATATGCTAGCCTGTTTTTTAACAATAATTTGTGATGCCATCACAAACACTGGCATTTAGGGTACAAATAAAAAAATGCCTGCACCAGAATACAGGAAATGAAGTCTTTGTAACAAGAAATGTCCTGGTGGGGGACCAGACCCCCTGCTTAAAAAGTGGCCTGACTGGGGCTATATTTTGCACTATATTTCCTGGCCTGAATGATTTCCCCAGTCCGGCCCTGGTTAAAAGCCTCCAATGCTTATTAGTGTGTGTGCGTTTGAACGTGTGCATGTTTCAACCATACATTTCCATTTATTAAAAAATAAATTAAAATTAAAATTAAATATTTTATTTAAAAAATATATATATATTTTACCTCCTATAATAGTGGGGGTCGCGGCTCTCTGACCCCGTTATTTTTGGGTCGCGGCCTGAAAAGTTTGGGAACCCCCAATGAGTATAACACACTCCTGCGCGTGATGTAATGCTTAACTACACTACTGGTATTAAGTAAGCTAATGGATGTGCATCTACTGGTATTACACTAACCACTTAATGTCAAAGCATCCGAATGATCACTTTAAATTGTAAAATGTATACTACAGACACTACTGTATGCAAACAGAACTGCAATGTACCCAAGTTATAATATAGGTGTGAAGATGCAAGCGGACCCCCACACACTGCCTCTAACTCTCCCTTCATTCATTCATTCAAATGTACAACATGTTCCACAACTAGGTCTTCATCAGGTATTCAATCTCTTCATACGCCGCCCCCAAAGTGATTTTGCATATAAACTGCAGGCAAGTAAACTGTGCTCTCAAAACAAAATTTCATCGGACTCTCTCTCTCTCTCTCTCCCTCTCTCTCTCTCTCTCTCTCTCTCTCTTTTGTCAGTTATTCCAGACTTTCTCAAAAGAAAGAATCTTGTTGGGAGGTGGGGGGGGGGCTGCCATGGATTCCAGTGAATGCCAGTGAGAATCAAGCGAGCCATTCAGGCTGCCAGTTGATTTAGACACGCCTCGCTACACACCAATCAGCCGGCCCCGGCCACGCCAGCCCGGTGGCTTGTCTGCCATTCCAACACAAGATGGAGACAGTGCCAAAAGTTCCAATTAAAATCTCCATTCCTGACATTGATGCAGCAAAAAAATATATATATATAGATATAAAAAAGAAAAACCCTAACGCCGGGCTTCGCTGATAAAGTCAGAGAGGATACAACAAAATCTGACAGAATTCAGCGGACAAGCCACATGCTTAGAGTTTTCTCTCTACAAAAAAAACTAAATAAGCACGAAGAGAGGGTGTGAGGAGAACGAGTGCGCGTGTGCATGTGTGTGTGTGTGCGTGCACGGCGCCTGCGTGAGAGAGCGACAGAGTGGGTAGCGGCGTCTTGTTATGGAGGAGCAGAGCATGTCGCAGATAAGAGGGCGATGGTGTTCAAAGGAAAAGGCCTCACTGTCCCGTAATGAGGCTGGAGAGGGACGTCTGTCTCGCGTCGTCGTCCTCCTCCTCCTCCTCCTCCTTCTCCTCCTCCCTGTCTCGCTCCAATCACGGCATACGCTGCTTTTTATTCAAATCTGTCGCCGCACAAACTGTCACGCCGCCCATCCGGCCGCCACTGTTTATTTCACTCTCGGGGAATGTTAACAAGACAAACGAATGAATAAATACACCAATAATGCGTTTAGCTAATGTTAATAATGTATGAAATGGAAGCTGCTTTTTGACAGTAGCACTGCGGTAAGACCTCCCCCCCACACACACACACACACAACTTTAATGACAGCTTTGTTTATGCATTTTCCCAGGATGCAACTCTCTGGTGTTGTTTTTTGAGCGCACAGCGTCTGGCCGGAGCCCGGCGCCTATTATGGCACATCTCTCCCTACGGTTCAAGGTCCGTTTGACACGCTGGTTTGGACTTATATCTCGCACACAAATGGTCCGGCGTATTCAGAAAAGAATTGAGACGTCCCCCCCCATCAAGAACATGTGTTGTGTCAGTCTCACGTTATCTAGATCTAGTGCATCGTGGAGCTCCATGACTAACACCTGTTCCTAACACACCGCGCGAGAGAGAGTGAGTGCCCGGCGATGTGGACGTGATCCGGACCATATCTGGCCAGAGATAAGGGATGGGAACCGACCAGCTTTCATGTTCTGTTTTCTATGCTCTTTCTCCTTCTGTCTGAACCCTTTCACTACCACACTACAGACGGTGACCAAGGTGCATGGTCATCGAGAGCAATTAGGGGTTAAGTGTCTTGCTCAAGGACACTTTGATACACTGCCCGGGAGAAGCGGGAATCGAACCGGGAACCTTCCGATTATCAGACGACCACTCTACCTCCTGAGCCACTGTCGCCCCCAATATATAAACAGGAAGTCGCTATATATGACCACTAGAATGTAGCAGAGAGGTTGATTTACCTTGGAGAGAGGAGCTGCTATCAATTTAAAGGGGAACTATCTTATAAATAGCCTTTTTGAGTGTTTAGCATTGTTTCCTAGCTATGTGAACTTATATTAATATGATCTATGTCTCAAAATTCTCATATTGGCGCATTCTTCCAATTCTCCTCTCACAATATTCACCCTCACTGAACTGAGTCGTTTGAAAATGTGCCTATATGTGATGTCATATAGTCACTGCTGCATGTTAATGTTCAGACAGACGACGCCGCTGCACAGTGGTTTAGGAGCCGCCCTGCAGCCCAGGCTCAAAACAGCTCGAGATCTTGAGGTAGAAAAATGCTGTTTTTGAGGACTTGATTAGAAATACAAAACAATGAATAAAAAAAATATATATATATTACAGAGGTGTTCCATAGACTCACAGGAATTGTGTAAAAGTGCCCAAATAGTGAAAGAAATAGTAAAATAGTTCCCCTTTAAATAAAAAATAGAAGTATGGTTTTCCACCAAATGCAGAGGTATGCAAGAACACACTAACATAGGCAGAGGTATGTTAGAACATGCTAACACCTGCAGAGGCATGCTAGAACACGCTACCACCTGCAGAGGTATGCTAGAACATGCTAACACAGAGGCATGCTAGAACACGCTAACACAGAGGCATGCTAGAACACGCTACCACCTGCAGAGGTATGCTAGAACACACTAACACAGAGGCATGCTAGAACACGCTAACACAGAGGCATGCTAGAACACGCTACCATCTGCAGAGGTATGCTAGAACATGCTAACACAGAGGCATGCTAGAACACGCTACCACCTGCAGAGGTATGCTAGAACATGCTAACACAGAGGCATGCTAGAACACGCTACCACCTGCAGAGGCATGCTAGAACACGCTAACACAGAGGCATGCTAGAACACGCTAACACAGAGGCATGCTAGAACACGCTAACACAGAGGCATGCTAGAACACGCTACCACCTGCAGAGGCATGCTAGAACATGCTAACACAGAGGCATGCTAGAACACGCTAACACAGAGGCATGCTAGAACACGCTAACACAGAGGCATGCTAGAACACGCTAACAGAGGCATGCTAGAACACGCTAACACAGAGGCATGCTAGAACACGCTAACAGAGGCATGCTAGAACACGCTAACACAGAGGCATGCTAGAACACGCTAACACAGAGGCATGCTAGAACACGCTAACACAGAGGCAACATGCTAACACAGAGACATGCTAGAACATGCTAACACAGATGCTAGAACATGCTAACACAGAGACATGCTAGAACATGCTAACACAGATGCTAGAACATGCTAACAGAAGCACAACCTGCCTCACAGAGCTGTCCCCTCAAAAAACTCATTGGGTAGAAAAATAACATGACATGAAATTCCCTTTTCACTGGAGGGCGGAGACAAAAGAAGAGGCTGTCACTCAGACACTGTCGACTACACTGACTGGATACAGGAAGGGAGAAAGAAAAAATTATAATAATACACACATGCACGCACACACACATCCAAACCACAAGTAAACAAGTAGAAGAAAGTTAAGAGGCGTCGTCACTGGAACGCCTGAGAGGAACAAAATCAAATAAATTGGGGGGTTAGTTGAGCTCAGGTTGGACTGAGAGACACACTATCTGTAAACAATATCAAATCACATAGAACGAGGAGGGAGAGGGGGGCAGAGGACAATGCAAAACTATTCACGCATGCACGCACGCATGCACACACACAAACAAACACACACACACACACAGACAGTGTTAAACTTTGACTTTGTCATGGCACGCTGAGCCCCAACAATAAATTGTTCTTTGGGGAGAGATGTGTAGGGCCAGACCCCCGCCCCCCCCCCCCGTCCTCCAATCTACCAGTATGTAGCCTACATGTCAGACACTCAACACTGAAAAATAAAAACAATACAAATAATAATAATAATAATAATAATAATAATAATAATAATAATAATAATAATAATAATAATAATAATAATTAATAATAATAATAATAATAATAATAATAATAATAATAATAATAATAATAATAATAATAATAATAATAGTCAACACTAGTACCTCAATCTGAAAAAAGAATAATAATAATAATAATAATAATAATAATAATAATAATAATAATAATAATAATAATAATAATAATAATAATAATAATAATAATAGTCAACACTAGTACCTCAATCTGATTTTTTTTATAATAATAATAATAATAGTCAACAATCTGAAAAATGTAAACAATAAAAATAATAATAGTCAACACTAATACCTCAATCTAATTATTTTTGAATAATAATAATAATAATAATAATAATAGTCAATTTTTTCAATCTGAAAAATAAAAACAATAATAATAAAAATACCTAGCTCATTTTAATGATTATATTGTACATATATCGCAGTCCTGTATATCATTATTGTGTTTTGTATATTGTGTCCTATATGTTTACTTTTGTGTTTATATTGTCTATATATTTTTTTATATACACCTTGGGAATGGGGGAACGCAATTTCAAATTTCTGTATGTCTTGCACAAATAGAAAATGTACAATAAAGTTCACTTTGACTTTGATAGTCAACACTACTACTCCCACCCCATCCTAAATCTAAAAAAATATAATAATAACAATAATAATAATAATAATAATAATAATAATAATAATAATAATAATAATAATAATAATAATAATAATAATAATAATAATAATAATAATATTGAATGAAATATTTTATTGATCAATTTCATTGAATGAAAATTCCTCATCTGGCCATGATCATTTAGACTAGGGATGTCCGATATTATCGGCCTACCGATATTATCGGCCGATATTGGCATAAAAATGTGATATCGGAAAATATCAGTATCGGTTTAAAAAATTTAATAAGAAATTTACACTTATTTAACCTTTATTTACCCAGGCAAGCAAGTAGGAACAAATTATAATTTTATTTATTGTCAAAGTATGCAATTGTGTTAATTACAAGACAAGATATATGTAATGTTAATTACCTGAAATTATTCAGTTTTTGGGGGGGGGAAACCCTGCATATATTGGTATCGGTTGATATCGGTTGATATCGGTATCGGAAATTAAGAATGAATGAATGAATGAATGAATGACCTTTATTTATATAGCACCCTTCACAGCACGAATGCACAGGGTGCTTTACACTACAGCTTAATATAAAAACACTAGTGATGCACGATATATCGGCCGCCGATATAATATCGGCCGATATGGCCGTTTTTTTACACATCGGTATCGGTCCAATATAAAGATAGGGCCGATATTATATTTTTTTTTTTTTTTTTTTTTTTTTTAATCTCTTTTTTCTTCTTTTTACATGTTTTGGCCTTAAATAGTTTCAAAATATCAGTCATTTCTGAAAATAAGTTACAAAAGTAAAAAAAATTATGCGTTTTGGAAAATAGCTCTTTATTTGATTATCATAAAAACGTGTTTTCTATACAGAGATATCGACATCGGTAAAAATCGGTATCGGCCAGAACAGCAATATTAATATCGGTTATCGGTATCGGCCACAATTTTCACATCGGTGCATCACTAAAAAACACAATAAAAACAAAATCAGAAATAAATGACAACAACAACAAACAGCAGTTAAAAACAGTGAAACCAAGAGAGTTTCACTAAGAGTTGGACAATATCGGTATATCGGTATCGGTAAAAAAGCCAATATCAAACATCCCTAATTTAGACCAAAATAAACTGCTACCTGTGTGGAAATCAGTGATGCCACAGATTACTTGTAAAAGTAATCTGATTACTGATTACTGATTACTCCTTTAAAAAGTAATCTAAGTTACTTTACTGATTCCTTGATTATCAGAGTAACTTAGTTACTTTGAAAGTAACTAGGTTACGAAGTCGTCGTCGTTCCCCCAACAGTTTTTTTTAAACGCTTTATTGAAAGTGCATAAATTGTTTTTAACTTGTTTCTCTGCATATAACGTAAATTGTTAAACTAGTGCTTCAGCTTCTGTACCATCAAGTATGGTAAAGCAACAGTCTATGATGCTCACAGCATTAGAGCAGCCAGCCAGTGATTTTACAAAACCAGTGTATCACATCTAACAAATGCAGGCTGAACTATTCAATTATATCAACTGTAACTATTAAATTGTTTTTATAAATGTCTCTCTATAAACATACAATCAGTCTCTCTTTAACATGTAAATTAACTGTAAATCTGGCAAATAAGAGCTTTTGCTCTGCCACCATCAACCCTCCAGTCGAAGCGTCGGCTAGTGTTGTGATTCCAGATGCTTTCAATGCAATTGGATGTGCTGTTTTTAGCGGTAGACAGTATTTTGTTTCCTCCGCCGTGAAGTAGTGACTGAGGCTACGTTTAGACGAGCGTTTTGGGGTGGAATTCTGAACAGAAACCGCAAAAGTCATCTTGCGGTTTCACTTTTAATTTTGCCAAGCGTTTTGGGGTGGAATTCTCCGACGACGGAGCCCTGCTGTCACACGATTGGCGCATATGTCACATGACGTGCTGTGAAGACCCGCCCTACTCTGCCTCTGATTCGCAGACTGTGGATGGGGAATGTGATTGGACCAAAGCAGAGTCAATCACAGACAGAGGGACCAGTCACGCCGCGGGACACATTCTTGTATTTAACCCTTTCACTGCCACACCACGTCACTCCCAAAAGAAAAACAGCTCAAAATGTATTTTTGACTGTCGAAAACGAAATAAAATACTGCATTCCGCCTGCATTATGAATTTATGATGAGATAGTAACGAAATAGTAATGCACAGCCACTTGGACAAGTAACTGCAATCAGATTACTGGCTTTTAAAGATTAACGCGTTAGATTACTATTTTCGGGGAAAAGTAATCAGATTACAATAACGCGTTACTTAGTAACGCGTTACTGGCATCACTGGTGGAAATGATGGTACGATTATGACATTATAGTACAACATAGTAAGTAACATCAGAAGACAAGTATAGAGTCGTTCTCAAACTGAGAAGAGGTGGTGGAACTAAGGCTGGAAGTGAACACAAGTCCTGGGACCAAATTCCTCCTCAATTAAACTGCTACAAAGTAAATGACATAAATAAATAAATAAACTCCAGACAAAGCTCTGAAAGGCAGTGGAAAGATATGTGAAAAGCTGGATGTGTTTGTTGCACAGCGCCAGGCCTTGGCATAGAAATGTTTGCACCTTTTGGGGTGATTACAGTGCATGACTAACGGAATGAAGTATTCCGTCTCGTTAAAAAGCTGTACTTTTCTGAACTATTTGGCATTCGATTATTTCCCCTGCTCTGTGCCCTCTATTTTAAAAGCCTCATTCTGGCATGTGAGGGCAGCGGCGCGTTTCTAGGGGTCGGCTGCTGTTTGACCTCTCGACCCTAAAAAAATATTTTGCAGCCAAAATGCACAATAAATAACGGTTAACTAGAAGCATTTACAAGCCAAACATCTAGAGGGAATCGCACATTTTTCTCATTAGTTCGATATATTTTGAAGATTTTATTTTTTACTAAAACATTGGAAATTATTAGAGCTTGAGCACAACGTGCATGCGCGCACACACACACGCACGTGCGTGCGCACACACACACACACACACTTTACAAGAAACTGAACACAATCTCACACACACACACACACACACACACACACACACACACACACACACACACACACACACACACACACACACACACACACACACACACTCTACAAGAAACTGAACACAATCACATACAGTACACACTACAAGAAACTGAACACAATCACACACTCTACAGGAAACTGAACACAATCACACACACACAGCAGCAGTCTACACAGCCTTAACACTGCTCTACATTCTCCAGGCGACTGCAGGGATATTCACTAAATCACTTCACCCCATTCTCAAAAGTTCACATCAAAACTTGGTGGAAAAAGGGGGCAGCAGCCGTCTCGGAGGGAAAACAAAGAGTGTTACTCAAAGTAATAACATTGTGTGTAAATCCCCCGCAATTCTGCCACGTTGAGAACAGCAGGGGGTTCAACAAAAACAAACCACTCGCTTCTGTGGGACTGACGTGTGGGAGGAACACGTGGTGGTGGTGATGATGGTGATTGATACGAGATTCGTCTCTAAGAGACAAGAGTCAATAATGTTTGTGTGGCGAAAATCCCCTTGTGATGTCACTAATGTGTTTGTCCAAACACTAGCGTTTCTAGCGTTTCACAATGGCTCCTTGTTTTAAATGACAAACATCTTGAGATCATTTATACTGAAAGAAATGTTTAGGGACATACTTGTTTAATTTTTATCTCAGGCTTTTGGCTCAATGATTGAAGGCGTCACACTGATAGAGATTTGTGAGAAGTGTTTGCCGGGCCAGCGGGCCCTGTGGATGAATTATTCATGCTGTCATGGAGGAATAATATAACATAGGAAGTTTAAGTCTTTGTGATGACCCTCAAAAAAGTTTTGATTTATAGAATTCTCCCTGGCCCCCTAATTAATAAAGGTTTGTGTGATGTACATAGTACTAACTGTATGGAGAGGGTTGTCGAACGCAGGCCTGAATAGCTATATGTCATAGCTTCAAAAATTTAAGGTCCGCGCTGGTCTGTGTCTATTATGAAATGACAATTGCGCGTCATTGGAATTCAGATGTTCTTCTACCTGGGCGGGTCTTAATCTATCAGCTCTCAAGGTACCAAAATGTGGCACCAATTGATCCAACGTGAAGCGGTACTCGGTAGTACTGACGTAATTCGGTCTGTACCCTTAAAAGTACAGAGTTTGGTAACCAACCCTAATTGTATGTGAGGTCCTGCCCCCTCTCCTCCTACCCCAACTGCCCCCTGCCCTCTCTCCTCCTACCCCAACTGCCCCCTCCCCTCTCTCCTCCTACCCCAACTGCCCCCTCCCCTCTCTCCTCCTACCCCAACTGCCCCATCCCCTCTCCTCCTACCCTAACTGCCCCCTGCCCTCTCTCCTCCTACCCCAACTGCCCCCTGCCCTCTCTCCCCCTACCCCAACTGCCCCATCCCCTCTCTCCTCCTACCCTAACTGCCCCCTCCCCTCTCTCCTCCTACCCCAACTGCCCCCTCCCCTCTCTCCTCCTACCCCAACTGCCCCCTCCCCTCTCTCCTCCTACCCCAACTGCCCCCTCCCCTCTCTCCTCCTACCCCAACTGCCCCCTCCCCTCTCTCCTCCTACCCCAACTGCCCCATCCCCTCTCTCCTCCTACCCTAACTGCCCCCTGCCCTCTCTCCTCCTACCCCAACTGCCCCCTGCCCTCTCTCCTCCTACCCCAACTGCCCCCTGCCCTCTCTCCTCCTACCCCAACTGCCCCATCCCCTCTCTCCTCCTACCCTAACTGCCCCCTGCCCTCTCTCCTCCTACCCCAACTGCCCCATCCCCTCTCTCCTCCTACCCTAACTGCCCCCTCCCCTCTCTCCTCCTACCCTAACTGCCCCCTCCCCTCTCTCCTCCTACCCCAACTGCCCCATCCCCTCTCTCCTCCTACCCCAACTGCCCCCTCCCCTCTCTCCTCCTACCCTAACTGCCCCCTCCCCTCTCTCCTCCTACCCCAACTGCCCCCTGCCCTCTCTCCCCCTACCCCAACTGCCCCCTCCCCTCTCTCCCCCTACCCCAACTACTCCATCTCATCTCCCATAGTCCTCAGCTCCATTGCTCCTGGTGAAACCCCAGACCCTTCCATACTGTTGTTGGATCCACTTACCATGGAAAACACGAAGTCTCTCTCCCACAAACCTCATTCCATCACTCTGGCCAAATCCACAACATCCATCCTCCTCCCCCCATTTCAATTTTCCCTCCCTCCCTCTCTCCCTCCCCCTTTCTCGCTCTCTCCCTCCCTCTCTCTCCCTCCCTCCCTCTCTCTCGCCCTCTCTCTCTCTCCCTCTCTCTCCCTCCCTCTGTCTCTACCTCCCTCTCTACCCCCACCCTTCCCGTGCCCTCAGCCCAGTGCTAATTGGTAAATCTGTTGAACCATGGTAGCTCCAACAATGAGACACCTGGAGTTCTGTCAAAACAAGTTTCCCCAGTGAAGCGGCCCTCCGGTGCAGGAAGACAGCAGCGTACGTGCGCAGCGCGCTGCCTCTCTTGTCGCTCGTGGACTTTAGTGGTGGCAGGATCAAGCGCAGGAAGGGGTGTGTGTGTGGGGGGGGGGGTGACGCTAGAAGAGATATAAGTACAGACCCGCTCCGTGTGTCCCCCGTGTCAAACCTGTGGTTGTGGGGCGGATTTTAACGTGCAGGTTTTTCACCGTCAATTAGGTCATAGGGTCAGTTATCCCCCAATCTGAATGTGCCGATCAAAAACATAGTGATACATAGTCTATTGTCTGTTGTTTCTGATAACGTCCCTGTGCATTGTACTGTCATTGTACCATGTGTTGAATTCTCACTGTACAACTCTACATTTACATTTACGTTTAGTCATTTAGCTGACGCTTTTATCAAAAGCGACTTACAAGTGTTGTGCAACAAGACAGCAGGAAGGGTACAACTCTATCAGCTGAGTAACAATGTTCATCAAAGTGTAGAGTGCTACAGTGTAGGTTAGTATATTAGGACAAGTGCATGACGGTAAGGTTAGTTAGGGTTAGTTTTATTTATTTAAATTCTTCTTTTTTTTCACTGTACAACTCTCACTGTAGAACTCTTACTGTTGGTGTTGGTATGTCTTTGCACTCTGTAAGCTGTTGTCTTTGCACTATTGTCACCAATTCCTGTGCATTCCTTCTAGTCTCTGGCCGGTAGTGTTTCTGATATCCGGCAACACGTTTCTGAAACCTCGTCACGGCCAACTATTTGTCACGTCACCGTCATTAACACCCAGCGACATAAACACTAGCGTTTGTTGGGCGGCTGCCAGCGTGCTTCACCGAGAAACAATGTGCCGACGTATGAATTCACGCGATGACCCGACTTGACCTCCCTTCCCTTCTCCACGATCGCTCGATCACGGTCCTTCGGGGTGCGAGGCGCCCCAGACGCACCAGGAACACCGCG
>NW_028171101.1:0-15275 GCF_963971535.1 Notolepis coatsorum
ATTAGTAGTAATCTTTGAAGCCAGGAACACTGACTACCTAATCCATTGCCCAGTGTCTCTTGGGATGTGGGGGAGCCATGCAGGGAAGGAAATCATATAATATTCAAAGTGTGGTGTGTGTTAAACCCAGCAAAACACTGTGTCAATGTTACTTAATACAAGGGAAGAAAGATGTGCAGGAAAGCGTACAATTAAAATTAGAGTTCGACTAGTTTCTTAGCAATAATAAGTCATAGCAAGTGTAAATGTAAAAGCAAATGTAATATAAAACGGTTGAAAATATGACTCCTATAATGTCTCTTTAAACCTCCATTGGTCACAGATGGAGCCTCACAGACAGACCATTTCACAGGTGACGTCCCTCCGTTCTGTTCCGTTCTGTGTCTTTGTTAGAGCCGTGTCTCCAGTGCGTCAAGTGTAGCGACAGCGTCAAGCCGCCTTTCCCGTGTCCGTCCTCTCGCTTCTATCTCTCACTCCCTCTCCCCCTCGCATCCATCAGTGAGTTCACCCCGGTGAAGTCTATACCGTCCCTCTCGCCCTCTCTCTCATCCATCACTGAGTTTACCTGAGTAAAGAAGTAAAGAAGTTCATCATCACATGTCCCTCCTCCCCCTTCCTCTCTTCTCTTCCTCTCATCACTTCTTCATTCTCTGTTTCTCTCTCTCTCTCTCTGTTAGTTATCTGTCTTCTATTCTCTTCCTCTCATCATCTCTTCATTCTGTTTCTCTCCCTCTGTTAGTTATGTGTACTCTCTTCTCTTCCTATCTTCTCTTCCTCTCACCATCTCTTCTCTTCCTCTCACCATCTCTTCTTTATTATCTCTGTTAGTTATCTGTCCTCTCTTCTCTTCCTATCTTCTCTTCCTCTCATCATCTCTTCTTTAGTATCTCTGTTAGTTATCTGTCCTCTCTTCTCTTCCTCTCTTCTCTTCATCTCATCATCTCTTCTCTTCCTCTCATCATCTCTTCTTTATTATCTCTGTTAGTTATCTGTAGAGCCATATGAAATCCGCGTTCACGGAATCGCGGACGGAATCGCGGAATTAACCAATAAAAATGGAATCAACTGCAAAACGTGGAATATTGCAGAATTTGGCCTAATCTGGACTGAAATTTCGTTTTTGGGTGGAACGTTTGGTGTACACGCGACCGGGGAGGCGGGGACGCTACAGCGTGTTACACACAACACAGCCGCGGTGCTCAAGCGTCTGGCTGCTTGTGTTAACATCGTCAAGAAGCTAAACTATTCCACAATAAGCCCTCAATTCAGAGCAGAACAGTATCCTAATGACTTTTATGCCTCCGGTGATAAGGTGTTTTGCTAATTCTGTCAACGTTCCGTGGACTGGACCCGCAAAAACACTTGCGACACTATTGTGATTAAATAGCTATAACGTTAGGACGTTTAGCTTCTAGCTAAATCTAGTGCACCCATCCATTTGTTTAATGCAAACGACTGCCCTTTATAAACTAAATACACTTAAATAGCTATGTAACGTTATAGGACTATCTATGGAAATGATAGCTTCTAGAAGTTCTAGCTAAATCTGGTGCACCCATCAATTTGTTTAATGCAAACGATTGTCATTATACACTGCCCTTTATAATCTAAATAAACTTAAATAGCTATGAAACGTTACATTACATAGGACTATAGATGGAAATGATAGCTTCTTGCTAAATCTAGTGCACCCATCCATTTGTTTAATGCAAACTATTGTCATTATACACTGCCCTTTATAATCTAAATAAACTTAAATAGCTATGAAACGTTACAGTACATAGGACTATAGATGGAAATGATAACTTCTTGCTAAATCTGGTGCACTCATCCATTTGTTTAATGCAAACGTTTGCCATTATACACTGTCCTTTATAAACGAAATAAACTAAACTAAAGGTGCCTAAATTATGCATTACTATATTTCATCACAATATAATAGATATAGCTAGGTTACTGACATTGTCATTGTGATAATGTCAGTAGTAGCTAGCTGTATCTATTGTTTACACTTGAAATATGTATTTTTATTTTGTCACAATATTAATTGAAAAATATTGTGTAAAATTGAACTGTATTTCTGAGTTGAAGCACTTAAAAACATTAAATGGACTGTTATATCTTATTCAATTGTGGACATTTATTCATTCCCACTTATTAGACACTATTTCTGATGGTAAAATGAGCATAAAAGGCAAAATACAGAATTCTGAAATATTAAAACGGAAAAAATGGAATTTGGGAAAAAATAAAATGGAATTTGGAAAATAATAAAACGGATTTCATATGGCTCTAGTTATCTGTCCTCTCTTCTCTTCCTCTGTTCTCTTCATCTCATCATCTCTTCTCTTCCTCTCATCATCTCTTCTTTAGTATCTCTGTTTGTTATCTGTACTCTCTTCTCTTCCTCTCTTCTCTTCCTCTCATCACTTCTTCATTCTCTGTTTCTCTCTCTCTCTCTCTCTGTTAGTTATCTGTCTTCTATTCTCTTCCTCTCATCATCTATTCATTCTGTTTCTCTCCCTCTGTTAGTTATGTGTACTCTCTTCTCTTCCTATCTTCTCTTCCTCTCACCATCTCTTCTCTTCCTCTCACCATCTCTTCTTTATTATCTCTGTTAGTTATCTGTCCTCTCTTCTCTTCCTATCTTCTCTTCCGCTCATCATCTCTTCTTTAGTATCTCTGTTAGTTATCTGTCCTATCTTCTCTTCCTCTCTTCTCTTCATCTCATCATCTCTTCTCTTCCTCTCATCATCTCTTCTGTATTATCTCTGTTAGTTATCTGTCCTCTCTTCTCTTCCTCTCTTCTCTTCATCTCATCATCTCTTCTCTTCCTCTCATCATCTCTTCTTTAGTATCTCTGTTAGTTATCTGTCCTCTCTTCTCTTCCTCTCTTCTCTTCATCTCATCATCTCTTCTCTTCCTCTCATCATCTCTTCTTTAGTATCTCTGTTAGTTATCTGTCCTCTCTTCTCTTCCTCTCTTCTCTTCATCTCATCATCTCTTCTCTTCCTCTCATCATCTCTTCTTTATTATCTCTGTTAGTTATCTGTCCTCTCTTCTCTTCCTCTGTTCTCTTCATCTCATCATCTCTTCTTTAGTATCTCTGTTAGTTATCTGTCCTCTCTTCTCTTCCTCTGTTCTCTTCATCTCATCATCTCTTCTCTTCCTCTCATCATCTCTTCTTTAGTATCTCTGTTAGTTATCTGTCCTCTCTTCTCTTCCTCTCTTCTCTTCCTCTCATCATCTCTTCTTTAGTATCTCTGTTAGTTATCTGTCCTCTCTTCTCTTCCTCTCTTCTCTTCCTCTCATCACCTCTTCTTTAGTATCTCTGTTAGTTATCTGTCCTCTCTTCTCTTCCTCTCTTCTCTTCATCTCATCATCTCTTCTCTTCCTCTCATCATCTCTTCTTTAGTATCTCTGTTAGTTATCTGTCCTCTCTTCTCTTCCTCTCTTCTCTTCATCTCGTCATCTCTTCTCTTCCTCTCATCATCTCTTCTTTATTATCTCTGTTAGTTATCTGTCCTCTCTTCTCTTCCTCTGTTCTCTTCATCTCATCATCTCTTCTTTAGTATCTCTGTTAGTTATCTGTCCTCTCTTCTCTTCCTCTGTTCTCTTCATCTCATCATCTCTTCTCTTCCTCTCATCATCTCTTCTTTAGTATCTCTGTTAGTTATCTGTCCTCTCTTCTCTTCCTCTCTTCTCTTCCTCTCATCATCTCTTCTTTAGTATCTCTGTTAGTTATCTGTCCTCTCTTCTCTTCCTCTCTTCTCTTCCTCTCATCACCTCTTCTGTTTCTCTCTCTCTACAACAACCAATCACATGTTGACAGACAACATTTTTGACAGACAAACATTACAAACATGTTGACAAACAGACAGTACAAACATGTTGACAGATAAACATTACAAACATGTTGACAGACAAACAATACAAACATGTTGACAAACACACATTACAAACATGTTGACAAACAAGTATTACAAACATGTTGACAGACAAACATTGCAAACATGTTGACAAACAAACAGTACATACATGTTGACAGATAAACATTACAAACATGTTGACAGACAAACAATACAAACATGTTGACAAACACACATTACAAACATCTTGACAAACAAGGATTACAAACATGTTGACAAACAAACATTGCAAACATGTCGACAAACAAATATTACAAGCATGTTGACAGATAAACATTACAAACATGTTGACAGATAAACATTACACACACGTTGACAGACACACATTACAAACGCGTAGACAGATAAACATTACAAAAATGTTGACAAACAGGGCAGCTGGGTGGCGCAGCGGACTAAGCGCTCGTCACCAACGCGAGAGACACTGGTATCGAATCCGGCTGTCAGCGTTGCCTCCGGCTTGGCCGGCCGTCATACTGGCTCAATTGGCAGAGTCAGTAGGAGGGAAGCCGGTGGGGTGGTATTCTGGTCGTTGTAAACAACGACTCCTACAGGTCGGTCAGGGCGCCTGCTCAGCGAGGGAGGGAGATGGTAAGGGTAGTGTGACCTCCCACACGTTACACCTCACCAATGAGAGTCCGCGCTGGCAGGTGAAAAGATGGTGCTGGCTGTCTCCTATGTCTCGGAGGAAGCATCTGATAGACTTCAGGGCTCCCTAGACCGACCAGTGGGGGGCACATGCGAGCAACGACCAGGAAGGGGAGGGGGGAATTGGCATAACGACTAAATTGGGATGGGAGAAAAACAAAGAAAAACAGGAGGAAGGGCGGCTGGGTGGCGCAGCGGACATTGCACTCGTCACCAATGCAAGAGACACCGGGTTCAAATCCGGCTGTCGGCGTTGTCTCCGGCTTGGGCCGGCCATCATACTGGCTCAATTGGCAGTCAGCGGGGTGGAAGTCGATGGGTGGTAATCTGGACGTTGTGGACAGCGACTCCTACAGGTCGGTTGGGTGACACCTGCACAGCAGAGACAGGAAATAGCGGGGGTAGTGTGAGCCTCCCACACGTTACACCTCGCCAATGAGAGTCCGCGCTGGCAGGTGAAAAGATGTGACAGGCTGCCTCCTCGTGTACCGAAGGGGACACGTGATGCAAGGCTTCTATCCTCCCTACGACCGACTTGTGGGGGGCATATGTGAGCAACGTTCAAGACAGGGGAGGGGAGAATTGGAAACAGCGAAAATTGGGATGGGAGAAAAATAGAAAATAAGGAGAAAAAGTGGATAAAAAAAAGAAAAACAGGAGGAGAAAAAGTGGATAAAAAAAGAAAAAAGAAGTTGACAAACAAGCATAGCAAACATGTTGACAGATAAACATTACAAACGTGTTGACAGACATGTTGACAGAGGGCCAGCATGATGAAGAATGTGGTATTTTTGCACTGGTGTTTTATAAATTAATTATCATTACATAGGTGATGTAATAACATAACGTGATTAATTGATTATCATTACATACTGTAGGTGATGTCATAACATAACATGATGGGGGGCGTCGTGGGGCGGCGTGGCTCAGCGGTAGAGCGGGTCGTCCAATGATAGAAGGGTTGGTTCGAATCCCGCTCAAGCCCATGTCCATCCCACTGCCGTTGTGTCCTTGGGCAAGACACTTAACCTACTTGCCTCGTATGAATGTGTATGCATGTGAATGAATGTTGGTGGTGGTCGGAGGGGCCGTAGGCGATGATTATTCGCCACGCTTCCGTGAGTCTGCCTCAGGGCAGCTCTGGCTGCAATTGTAACTTACCACCACCGGTATGACTGTGTATGAACGAATAATGGACTCTGTAAGCGCTCTGGGGTCACTGGGGTGTCATGAAGAGCGCTATATAAATCCAATCCATTATTATTATTATTATGATATGGATTTCCTAATTTTGATGTAATACCAGCCAGCATCCAGTCACCAGCTCGCAGCTGGAGTACATCGTCCTGTAATCTTATATGATTTTATATAATTATTATTATTCATAATTGTCCTGCCTGTACCTCCGCTCCCCCATCCCCCATGCTGCTATGATGGCATTAATAAAGGAACACTTGACTTCACTTGATGTTATGGGGATCGAATCAGTGATGTTTTGGTTGCTGGTTGGCCTCTAATACCAACGGGGCGATCCTGCCACCACATGCTTGGCACCACTTCCACGTTTCATGGTATTACATCCCCAATGAGACAGCATGGAGTGACTCTCGTTAGTCAGGTATGGAATGCAGGTGTTCTGCTGCCAGCGGAGCAGCTGATTGACGTCTGTGGGCCAATTACATCAGTGATATAACCCCGCCCCAGATGTCATGAGGCTGCCAGATCGTAACTTCGTATTTCCCAGTTAGTCGTGTTATTCTGCTCTCTCTCTCGTATTGTTCTCTAGTCCATTGTTCTCCGACCGTGTCTAACCCTTGTTGTCATCCTTCCCCGCAGTCCTACCTGGCTCTTCACCCTGTTCTCTGGCTCTCGACAAGACGTGCTCTGATCCTTGCCTGCCTGACAAACTCTCCTTGCCTTTTCCCGGAACGTATGAGGACCTGCACCCGTTTCGACTCCTGCCTGTCTGACTTTCCTGTCCCGCGCACGCCCCTGGACAGTACAAGTACTCACCCCGTATCGACCTCTGCCTGAATACCTGACTTCCCTTTTCGAATGAAATATACCCGTACTGGTCGTGACATGGAGTGAGTGTTCACTTCTGACCCCAACAGGACCCATGGTTCAATGCGGCCTTCCATTGTGTCCCTTTGGCGATGCAGATGGTGTTTAACAGGAAGTGGAAAGCACAGGTGTTGGCCTTTTCAGAATAATTCCTTTGCTAGGGCAACAGTTTGGGCCCAAGGTTATTTCCTGTCAGCTATTGTATTAGCAGACACTGCAACAGGAAATAACCTTGTGCCCATTTAGAATGTCTATGTTAGAAAAGGTATATATGGTCATTTCACAGCTAAATGTAACTGAGCGTTATCGGCACCTAGTCTGCACGCGTCATTACCCTCCAGTCTGCACCTCTGGAGAAGGAAAGGGCATTTAACAGGAAATCAACGGAAAGCTGGGCATGCTGGGAAAAGGTATAAGGATTCTAAACGTACAATGGAATTAGATATGGCTGCACGCTGCAAGGGTGTAATTGACCCTTCAATAGCCATCACGCACTGCAAACCTCAACCACAGTGAATGATGAATAATACCAGCAAACCTAAAGCTAAAGGAAACCAAATGGTCATTGCTGGGAACATGCACCTCTTTGGATTATGCACTCCTGATAAAACCACAGAAGAAGACAACCCACCTGTGAAATGACATGTCACTAAGTTCTGACACACCATTTTTCAAAGAGTGCTATGAATGTACCCTATGATACCATTATGAATACAGAGTAATGCTATAGTCCCCTCATTATGGGCTTGATGGCGTCTTTAAGTCACTCAGAGTATTTCGAAATTTTACCACATTACACTTTTTCAATAAAAGTCTACAGGATGCTGATTGGTGTCAACTCCAGACACCTGCTGGGTCGGGGGAGGGCCCTTAGCGTGTCCCTTAATGGCCGCCTGCTAGCTCCTCTCAAAGACTGGCAGCTAATTAAGCCAATTAATTCAATTCAGGCTAAGCCAAGAAATTGTGACAATGCCTTACTAGGTCTAAATATTTGGATTATGAGATCCATTTGCTGCCACACTGACAGCCACGCTGCACTGTGGGATGTCTGTTGGAAGGTTAATGATGTCATTCCAGTGAGCGGTCCTGTTTAATATCAGTGTTACTTTGGCTTCTGGCAGTCGCCCTGTCCCCTAATCCCTCACAAGAAAGCCAAGGGCTACTTGCAATCCCACTGCTAAAATGTCATTAAAGGCACTACGTGTAGGATCTCAACATTCATATTCAAACCTTTATTTATTCTCGAAAAGGACAATTGAGGTCACCCTCATTTCCAATGTTGTTGAGACTTAGACATTTCAATGCGTACATTTTTTATAATATAATTATAATAAATAATAACAACTCTATCTATATAGCACCTTTCACACATGGACCGCATGATCCCCGTTCTATACACTCAGCCGGAGCTCCCTAGGTCTCCCTGGCTCATCTGCCTACGTTGGAATTGCAATGCCAATCGAATCTCACCAGGTAGCAGTATCACCTACCTTTTGAACTGGGAACTGGGGATATCACTTGTCTTGTGATCCACTCCGGCTTTTTCCACCTAGGAGTGGATCACAACATAGTAATCGTGGAAGATTTGGTGCCTCAGAGCTATTCTTTCCCGTATGGTATCCATGCCCAATATACACGAGTAATTGTGATCGCCATGGGATCGACTGGGATTTATTCATTTTGGAGTACTTTCTGACTGAGGTAAGGTCTATCTTAGGTAACCTGCTGGTATTTTTTTGACGTAAAACATGCTTCTGTACCGATCAGTGTCGTGTTTTACCGGACGTAAAACATGCTCGACAAACACGATCAGAGTTTATAGTTCAAACGCCCCCCCCGCCCCCCCCCCCCATTGATGATCTTGTGAAGACACATATGTACATGGGATATACCTTTGATTCGGAAGTATTTGAGCTTTCAGGCGATCAACCAGAACGATTTGGGCATAGTACATATAACGCGTCATATCTCACGATTTATGAAAAAATAGTAGATTATTTTGGAAAGGGGCGATGTTTAGCGTGTAATAGTCAGTGATGGACTATGAACAATGCCTGTCAAATGAGCCATACTATTGTCTCCATATCTATAATACAGAACACACGATGGGTCTGCAAACATCGCTAAAATGGTCAATAACGCTGGCGCCCTTGAGTACAGATGGGGAAAGGGCGTGGCACCCAATGAGTTAAACATGTTAAATTGTCTCACGTGATAATACATATGTATGCTTGGATGAAACAAATTCATCAGCTAAATTACTAAAATGTGAATGTAAGTGCGGTTAGGTGGCCGAGCGGAGCGGTTAGGTGGCCGAGCGGAGATTGCGTTCGTCACCAGCCCCGGAGCTGAGCTGGATTTGCCTGTTCGAATCCAGCTCACAGCTCCGGGGTTGTCACCAGCTTGGCTGGCCGTCTGCACTGATACAATTGGCTGTATCAGAGGGTGGGAGAAGCTGGCGGGGTGGGTCCGGGTCGTTGTAAACAGCGACTCCTACAGTTCGGTCGGGGCGCCTGCTAAGCGCGGATTGGACGTGAGGGGGATAGTGTGGTCCTCCCACACGCTACGCCCTCTCAATGAGAATCCGCGCTGCCAGGTGAAAAGAAGCGGTGATTGGCTGGACGTGTGTCGGAGGAAGCACGTGGTAGCCTCCACTCTCCCAGATGATCTGACTGTGGGGGGTAAGTGCGCAGCGATCAGGAAGGGACTGGGAATTGGCATACGACTAACATTGGGATGGGAGAAAATCGGAGGAAAATGGAGGGGGAAAAAGACCAAAAAAAAAAAAATGTGAATGTAAGCTAATAAAATGCCACATTACGCAATGCAATTACAATTTAACCAGAGAGAGACAGAGAGAGAGAAAGAGTGTGAAAGTCGCTGGTGCTCTGAAACCTCCTCCCAGATGGTAAGAGCTATGCAGAGAGGAGGTGGTAGGGGTGAGAGGGGTCAGCTGCTATATATCGGTGGCCTTTCGGACACGCCGTGCCTCGTAGATGTCAGCTATGGCGGGCAGAGTGACACCGGTGATCTTTTCAGCTGTCCTCACTATTCTCTGCAGGGACTTACGGTCTGAGGCTCTGCTGTTCCCAAGCCAGGTGATGCAGTTTGACAGGATGCTCTCGATGGTTCCTCTGTAGAATGTGGTCGTGGTAGGGCGAGGGGAGGTTCACCTTCCTCTCAGTCTCCTCAGGAAGTGGAGGCGCTGCTGGGCCTTCTTGGTGAGAGCTGTGGTGTTGGTGGATCAGGTCAGGTCATCAGCCATGTGCACTCCCAGCAACCTGATGCTACTGACTCTCTCAACAGCAGCTCCATTGGTGGTCAGCGGGGAGGGGCTCACTGTAGCTTTTCCTGAAGTCAATAACCAACTGCTTAGTCTTCTCCACATTTAACCACTTATGCATCGGGAAAGAATTTGGCTAGTTTTGCATAACACGCCTGACGATTGCATACCCATTTGTGTAAGAAACTTCAGAATGTTACAAGAATGGGCGGTCAGGTGGCATAACGGAGATTGCGTTCGTCACCAACCCCGGAGCGGCTGGATTCGCCTGTTCGAATCCAGCTCACAGCTCCGGGGTTGTCACCAGCTTGGCTGACCGTTCACACTAATACAATTGGCTGTATTAGAGGGTGGGAGAAGCTGGCGGGGTGGGTCCGGGTCGTTGTAAACAGCGACTCCTACAGTTCGGTCGGGGCGCCTGCTAAGCACGGATAGGATCTAAGTGGGATAGTGTGATCCTTCCACACGCTACGCCCTCTCAGTGAGAATCGGAGTGTCGGAGGAAGCACGTGATAGCCTCCACTCTCCCAGACCGACTGTGGGGGGTAAGTGCACAGCGACCAGGAAGGGGATTGGGAATTGGCATAACGACTAACATTGGGATGGGAGAAAATCGGAGGAAAAAGGAGGGGAAAAAATATTAAAAAAATTAAAATTAAAAAAATTTACAAGAATGTCGTTTGCCGATCATAAGGCGGCAAATAAAATGTTCCAACAATTAAATATTGGTTGATCGTCAAAAACGCAGCCCAGAGTCGGCAGACGAGGACAAAGTGCTGCAACGTGCGTGACAGACCGTGGGCGGGCCGTCCAATGCTTGACCACTGAATGTTGCAGCATTTGCGCTCGTCTGTCGGCTCCGGGCTGCGATTTCGCCGATCAACCAATACATTGTTGGAAAGTTCAATTTGCCGCCTTTTGATTGTCACCACACTCAACCTAATGCGTGATTCCAAAAAAGTACCCAGCAATTATACTTAAGTGGAAGTATGGGTACCATGTCAAAATGTTACTCAAGTAAAATTCAGAGTATCTGGCTAAAAACACACATCAGGAAGTTTCTTTAATAGTTGTCATACAGAAGTACAGAATACTTTTATACAAAATGCTTCTTACTGTTACGCTCCAGAGACTGTGCAAGACAAGATAAGTATGAAATAAAATAACATAGTATAGCATGTAAATTAGAAGTAAAAAAAATGAGGTCACAGTGTTCAGTATAGACATATGTACAATGTTCGATGCAGAATAGACGTAACTGAGTTACCATATAATATACAATACTATGCAGTGTACTAATATACAATACTATATAGTGCAAGGCAGAAATGGGATGAGGTGCAATTTAGGTACAATTTACAGTAGGTGTACGAGTTGTAGTGCAAATCCTTGTTTTTTTAAATGTAAGGAATAAAAAGTATGTTTTTTTTCTCTGAAATGTAATAGAGTAAAAGTACAAGTATACAAACCTAATAATACTTGAGTAAAGTACAAATCCCCCAAAACAGTACTTAAGTATTGTAACGAAGTACAATTACTCAAGTACTTTACACCCTCTACGCAAGCTTTGACCCATGCGTACACACGTTTGTGACGCAAAGAGAAACTGGCAGAACCTCCAGGCAGATGGGTGAAACTCGAAATTGAAATTGACACCATTGTGAAAAATATATAATATAACATAATATCCGATATTGCAAAACGCCTCAATTATCTTGCACAGTCTAATTTGGAATCATACGTAATTGGATCTGTCATCGCTAAACAATGGTCTACTTGGGGAGATACCATGATCCAGGAGGTGGTTCACCAGGGAGAGGCTAAGCATTGCACTCAGGCAGTGCAGACCCATGTGAATTCCCAAGATGTGGGAATCTCAACTGCATAATTTCTGGTAGTGGGGGACTGCGTTCGCATCCTCCCCTGTTTTTCACTAATTTCTCCAAGGGGATCAATAAAGGAATATCTTATCTTATCTTAAATTGATTGACATGAATAATAATGTGGACAGGACAGCATTATGTGACAGCGTAATTGCTCAAAGCAATCTCTGAAGTGGGTTGACTGTCACTGTGCATGACATGATTACTTAAGCTACTGTATGTGTAGGCTAATATATTTTATGGATAATATGATTCACAGTAATAGGCTGTTGTTGGGTGTGTCTGTGTCAGAATCAGAAAATAATTGGCACACTTTTGTGCATTCGAAAGATAACTGCGTCATTGGTTGATGCAGTAATCTAAATTAATAGGATGTGTACATTATTAGTGGCTATGGACAGAATCTGACATTCTGGATGGTAGGGCTCTGTTTAAACCGATGCCGTGTTGGGCATAGTTTATATTGATTGTACATCCATAAATAAAATCAATCAATAAATCATGGTTCATATTGTCACGATGAACCGTGTCCGACTACCCAGGCTGTCCTGTTGGACCTTTGTGCCGCCCTGGGCACTACCACGGTCTGCACCTCTGAGCCACCAGCATTCACAGTGTCTGTCTGGGAACAAATGGCAATATCTCAAGAGCATATTCTCTGCAACAGGAAGTAACTGGGTTTATAGTGAAGTATAATTTTATTTGTTTGTTAAAGATTACAGGAATTCTCAGTGCCGGTCATAAAAGGCCACACCATTTGTTGGAATGTGAAAGACACTGAGAACAGTAACTAACTTTGATTACAGATAACACCATCTGTTTTCTATCTTCACATTAGGATGTGGGAAAGAAGATAGAGGGCATTCAGTTGTTTTTTCAGGTCCGTTATAAACAGGCCTGAAGTCAAATCCTTTGTTATTGTCAAGACCAGCTGGTACTTCTGAGTAAGGTTTGTGAAGGAATGTGTTTGATCTATTTCAGTGCTTCCCAATCCTCTCCTCGAAGCACCCCAGACGTTCCATGTATTTGTTAAATTCCACCATCAGCACACCTGATTCAACTTAGCAAGCCCTTTATTAGTTGAATCAGGTGTGCTGGTGGTGGAATTGAACAAATACATGGAACGCATTGGGTAGGCATTGGGTAGGCATTGGGTAGGCTTTATTGAGCGGAGTGCGCACATTTTTTCCTTTTTTGTCAATACACACACCCACTAGGGCTATGCGAGACGAGCCCCACTAATTTAATATATAGTGAAAATTAAGTGTTCAAATGAAGGCATCCAATAATAGATTAACCATTGTCTTACCTTAATGCAGCAAAATGCGACGTTTCAATGATCTTTTCTGCTTTAACTTTGTCTGTTTCTCATGGCGCATTGTTGTTCTTAGCCAGTTTTGGATGTGATGTGCGTCATTGCTGAGAAAGACCGTTCACAACTTGAATCACAAGTAGCGGTGCTGACAGCAATGAAGGGAACGTTTTTCCTCATTTGGATCGCATCATGCTTTGAAAACAATGTCTACATACAGTAGCTCTAAAAGGTTTCCACAATTTGATGAACTCTGACTCTCATCATGTCCTCTTAGAGCAGCGGTTCCCAAACTTTTTTGGCTGTGCACCCCCCCGTCACCTCCCGACCTAGCTGACGCACCCCCCCATGCCCAACATAAAAAATGCGACAGTCTATTCAAAGGTGATCATATTATTGGCTACATTATTTAACCTGAGCCTATGCGTGATTGGTTACTGCCTGTACCTGGAATGTTAAACGCCGCCACCTAGCCGATTGACACCTTCGTCGTTGACACCTCAGCCAGCAGGCTGCGCACACATATATTATAGATACATTAAAAAATGCCCAGCATAACATTTGATTTGGGTAGGCATAGCCTAGCCTTATATACCCGCCACCTATGATGGAACGGCTGGGGTGCCGTTTGGGAACCACTGATCTATTTGAAGATCTGCTGTTGAACACATGGAAGATTATCAGTACCAGAAGAGGGAGACAGAGAGTAATATTCCCCAGAGGAGGGACTTTGACTCCCATTGGCTAATAATAAGTGTGAAAAGGCACGCCCACGAGAAATGGTTTGGCGAAATAGGAGACAGAATCGGAGTGGCGTGTACGGGTTTAAAATCTGGAACATAAAGAGAGTGTCTTCGATTGATCTTGTGATAAATTGAACGAACTGAGAAACAAATCCGATATCCTCTTCTCTGCAAATCTACAGTTTCGGAGTGGTTGAACGATCTCTTGTTTGAAACCTCAATATGTCAATGTCTTAGGATGAAAATGAGGCAACCCGTTGGTAACTAATCTGACAATGATATATTTGTCATATGATCCATTTTAGTTGAAAATGTAAATGTACCGAGGGATTGTGCATGGGTGGAAGAAGCTGGAGTGTTTAGACTGACTCTGACTGTGAGGACTCTCTTCCATAACTATCCACCTCGTTCAGCCCCACTTCACAGGTCGTGTCACCGGGGGGATCTGTCCTCCTGCGTGTCTGTCAGCAGTGTTTCCTGGAGGGTTACCCACCACGGAGTTGACAGAAGAGCTGAGGTGGCAGCTTCAACACTTTCTCCCTGTCGGTTTCCCCATAACTCGCTTGATCTCGAGCCCTCTCTCTTCTCCTGTCAGACTGTCTACCTAAAATGCAGCAAAGCAGAATGAAAGCCTGCGTGTTGTCTGTCTCCTCCCACGCTCCCCGTCTCCCACTCCTCTCTCCCTTCCTCCGTCTCCCTCCCTCGCTCTCTTTCACCTCTCGTTCCTTCTCCTCTCCCTCACTCAGTCTCTCCTCTCTCTCTCTCTCTCTCTCTCTCTCTCTCTCTCACTCTCTCTCTCTCACTCACACGCACACACACACACACATACACATACACAAATCACACACATCTCTCTCTTTCTCTTGCTCTTTCTCTCTCTCTCTTGCTCTCTCTCATTCTCTCTCTCTCTCTATCTCTCTCTCTCCCCATCCCTTTTTATTCCCTCTCTTTATTTTCTCTTATTCCTCTCTCTCTCTGAGTCCTGTCATCCCAGTGACGACCTCTTGAGTTCACCACTTTTCTACTTGGGTGCCTGCCGTCTTTGTGTCTGTTTGAGGAGTCAGATGGCTTGGTGTGTGTGTGTGTGTGTGTGTGTGTGTGTGTGTGTGTGTGTGTGTGTGTGTGTGTGTGTGTGTGTGTGTGTGTGTGTGTGTGGTGGAGGGGGGTTGCCATGGAAGACTTTATTATTGTCCTTTTATGGCACACAGTGAGAAAGAGAGAGAGCGCAATAGAGAGAGAAAGAGAGAGAGATGAGTGTGATTTGATGCATATGCTGTAAGGCTGTGTATGTGTGTGAGAAAAGAGAGAGAGAGAGAGAGAGAGAGAGAGAGAGAGAGAGAGAGAGAGAGAGAGAGATGTTTGTGATTTGATGCATATGCTGTAAGGCCTGTGTATGTGTGTGTGAGAAAGAGA
>NW_028171100.1:0-1000 GCF_963971535.1 Notolepis coatsorum
AGAGAGAGCTAGAGGGAGCGAGAGGTAGAGAGAGAGGCACTAATGCAAAGAGAGCGAGAGAGAAAGGGTGGTGAGAGATGAAGTAAGACAAATGAGCCATGAACTCGTCATGGAAAGAATGAAAATTGAAAAGAGAGGGGAATGATTGGAAGAGAGAAGACAAAGGTAGAAGAAGAAAAACTGAGGACGAGGAAACAGAACCGTATCTAGTTCACTGATGAAGTGAACATGACAAGAGCAATCCTTGTAAATGATATTCATGGAGAGAGAGAGAGAGAGAGAGAGAGAAGAGAGAAGAGAGAGAGAGAGAGAGAGAGAGAGAGAGAGAGAGAGAGAGAGAGAGAGAGATGGAGATGGAGAGGAGACAGATTTCTGTTATAATGAGAAGGACGTACTCACCAGACCTGTATGATCAGGCCAGGAACCATTATGCAAGACGAGTCTGGAGACAGATCCACGCCAGCTGTATCAGCAGCATGATGCAACGACCAAGTGGAATCAACACAGTTATTCTGCCCTTGAGTTTAGGTGAAGTTTAGGTGAAGGCAACCTTTCTTTTTAAATGTGATTTTTTTTAACACCACAGGAGCAGAGGTGTTCAAAGTGAGAATCAAGTTAATTGGCCTTTGAAATGTCTATGTTTGGGTTTTATGCTGGTCCTGTAATGGGCCAGATGTATTTACATGGTGGCAACCTTCTGGTTTTGTTTGAATTTGGTCCGCCATGCTTCACGTTTGCAAACAAAACATCTCCAGATAACGCTGCCTTGGAATTGGGTTGTGTTTAGTATATCACGAGAAAAGTCCATGTGAACGACCACTATTGTGGCGTTCACAACAGTAAGTGGAAATCTTCTGCCCAGTTGCTTTATTCTCTGTTCAACGTGGAGGAATGCGAGAAAATAATACATTATCCCTTTCACTACTACACTACCAAAATTGGTTAACCCTTTCACTGCGACAATACAGCATGTAACCTGTCACTGCCACACGACAAATGG